>NC_133655.1:157451507-157751507 GCF_009905375.1 Apium graveolens | reverse complement strand
AATGTCTCTTTAACAGTTTAATAAACAATTGACAGCAGGTAAGAAAACTATTTATCTTGTATTAAAAAAATTTAAATAAGGGTTCGAAGAAAGAAAATAGTTTGCTTAATACAAAAACAGGAAATGTAAACCGTTAAACGAAATGTTTGTTCTTCTCTCTCTCTTTTTTTTTCGACATAATTTAAAATATGAAAAGCTGTAAAATAATAAGGTAAAGGTAAATGCTGTAAAACTGTAAAGCCTGAAATTTAAATAAAATAAATTTGAAAAAGTTCATTTTATATATATGACACCAGCCTCAGGTGTAAGTGCTTGGTATAAAAAGTCTCGCTCTACTGGTCATCACCGCGGCTACAAGTCAAACTAACTGCTACAAGTCAAACTACTACTACAAGTCAAACTACTACTATACACATACACACTACTCACTATGTCATACTATGCTGCATCTATATACATCTGTCCTCTGAAGTCAGTATCTCAAAACCCTGGCGGAATACGCCTCAGCTCCTCCCTGAATGCCTGAACCAAAGTCTGCACCAAACGGAATATCCTGTAAAACTCCGTAAAAGAAGGCGGTCCCTCATGAGTCAAATCATCCAGCTCCCAAGTAGTACTCATCAACACCGACTATAACCTCTGCCGTAAAAAGTAATCTGGCTGTAGGGAAGCTGTTATGTATATGTTGTGTACTTGATGATTTCATGAACAAAACACCTTGGTAGATTTTACTTAGTGAAATTATGTAGCACTCGACGGATAAGGTTTACAGTCCCGACGGATGACTCAATATAATCCTGACGGATGATGACTTATTATCCATCGAGTGAGTAGCTTATGTAACAATAAGTCTGTAGCACATTTCTGCATACACATTGTTTAGAATCTGTAGTAGTATTTAAGTCATGATTGACATTCATTGGATATGCAGAATAGGTTGATTAATTGTACATAGATGATGTCTTGTAATTCTGCATAAGTGAAATGAAGGTAAGTGCCTGATTGCTACCCGACGGATAAACAACAATGAATTCGACGGATGATCAACAACCCGACGGATGATCAATAACTCGATGGATGATCAATAACTCGACGGATGATCATGAACCCGACAGATAAAGAATTCAAATATCTGTTGACAGTGATAACACAGTCACATGCGTCGAGTGGATGCAAATGGAATGTGGTAGCCTATTCGACTGGGTTTTCGAGAACAAAGAAGCATTGCCATTTCCATGCTATTATGAAGATATTCAAAGATGCTGGAATAAGAGTAATGAAGTAGCATTATAATAGACTAGATAGTTTTTGTTTTATTATCATGTCTCATTACTTTGTAATCTTTGTGATATATAAACCAAGTAGTAGCAACTAAGAAATATAGAAGACACAAGCAGAGAAACATTTGTAAGCAGAATTCGTATCATTTCTCTGCATTCTTAGTTGTTCAATATTTGTAAGCAGCTATGAGCTTTTTGCATACAGAGTTCTCTCGATATATATTATACATCTCTGGTGGAATCATTTAAATCCACTAGAAAGTTTTTAAAGACTCTTGTTTTTAATTACTTGTGTTTTGATTCATTTAAGTAATTATTCCACATTATGCTAATCAATTCACACTTATATACATATTCGAGTTAGAACATTTTTAATCAAGAAAAAGTTTCAAGAATTCCATTCAACCCCCCTTCTGTAATTCTTGTTATATTGTTAAGGGACTAACAATTGGTATCAGAGCAAGCTCTTAACTTACAAAGAGATTAAAGATCAAAACAATACAACAAGATGAACACGAAGGATGTTGGAGTCAAGATTCCTTTTCTGGATAAAGATAATTACCATCATTGGAAGGTAAAGATGCATCTTCATTTGCTTTTTCAAGATGAGGCCTATGCTGACTGCATAGAAAGAGGCCCTCATGTTTCAATGAGAGCTGCAACTGGAAATGAGCCATCTGTCCCCAAGCCAAGGCATGAATGGTCTGATCCTAACATTGAACAAGTCAGAAAGGATAAAAAGGCCATGAATATCCTGTTTAATGGAGTTGATGGTGATATGTTTGACAACATTATCAACTAAAAAACTGCCAAGGATGTTTGGGATACAATACAGATCATCTGTGATGGCACTGAGCAAGTTAGAGAAAACAAGATGCAGCTACTGATTCAACAATATGAGCATTTTCATAATGAAGAAAGTGAGTCTCTCACTGACATTTTTAGTAGGTTTCAATAACTGCTAAATGCTCTAAAGCTGCATGGAAGGGTCTATCAGACAAAAGACTCCAATCTGAAATTCCTTAGATCTCTTCCAAAGGAATGGAAACCAATGATAGTCTCATTGAGAAACTCACAAGATTATAAGGAGTTTACTTTGGAGAGACTGTATGGCATCCTGAAAACATATGAGCTTGAAATAGAGCAAGATGAGAGGATGGAGAGAGGAAAGAAGAAAGGAGGGTCCATTGCACTAGTTGTTGAGTTAGAGAAAGAGAAGGAGATGAAGATGGAAGCTGTTGAGTCAACTTCAAGGGTCTGTGAAAGCAAGGGCAGGGGGCTTGCAGTAGAAAGTGAAGATTCTTTGAGCCAAGATGACATGGAAGACATTGATGAACATTTAGCATTTCTTTCCAGAAGATTTTCCAAGCTCAAGTTCAAAAAGAACTTTGGAGCAGCCAAGATAGAAACATGGTGGATAAATCAAAATTCAAATATTTCAAATGTGGCTTGGCAGGGCACTTTTCCAGTGAGTGTAGGAAGTCATATTCCAGTAAGAAAAAGTTTGAGCCTGTGGATTATAAGCAAAAATACTTTGAGATGCTCAAACAAAAGAAAAGGGCTTTCATTACACAAGAAAATGACCGGGCAGCAGATGGTCTGGATGAAGATGTCAGCTATGTCAATATAGCCCTAATGGCCAAGTCTGATGAAACAGAAACAAACTCTTCAAGTAATCAGGTAATTACTACAAACCTTGCACATTTATCTAAAGCTGAGTGTAATGATGCTATAAATGACATGTCTACAAAGTTATATCATTTGCGTGTTACACTTAAGTCTCTTACTAAAGAAAATGCTAAAATCAAAGAAAACAATTTGTTTTTAAGTGAGAGGAATAATGTGCTTGAGTCTCAGTTCATTGATTTTGAAAAGTTAAGAATTGAGTGTAATATTGCCAAGGAGGAATTAACTGAGTCCTTGAAGAAAGAAGAAATTTTGAAGAAGCAGCTCGAGCGTGAACAGGAGGTGATTAAGGCAACATCTAGGGATGTCCATGCTCAAATCACCAAAGTTCAAGGAATGGAGTCTTTCTATGATGTAGCCTGGAAAAAGAACAAAGAGAAACTAGAACCAAAATTGGTGGATGCAGTGATAACAGATGTAGACTCGACGGATGATGAGGATCATCTGTCGGATAACAAAAAGTGTTATCCGTCGACTGATGAAAATCCTCAACTGTAATATCCGGGATATATCGTGTAATTATTTTTGCTATTATATAATTATTATGTGTGTTCAGTATCTATTCTGTGAGCTAATTGTTAAGTGTTATCTGTACTTGAATATTCAAAAATACTATTAATTGAGTATTTTAATTTTTATATGTCCAAAATAAAATATAGATAATTGTCATATCTTCCTAATTATTTTTATGTTGGTTTATGGATTTATAAGAATCATATAAAATTTCTAAAATCTTTTTCCGGGTAATTAAAATCTATTTTATAAAAACGGGAACAACCGACGTCAACCGTTGTTACGTTTTTGGAACCCGAAACTCTTTCGAGAACTCCTTCCTAACCTAATTGTAATATTCCGAGCTTATTCCATGTTTCGACTTTTTCGATCCGGCTTACGGTTTGCCCTGCGCGGGTCCCGGCGCAACATTTTCGATACAATATTCGTTTCGGTAAATCAATAAAACCCGTATTTTCGATAAACGGGAGCTTTTTATTAAACTATCACAATTATCACTTCGTAATACGTGTAACCAGGCGCTGAGACCAAGACCGCAGTACAAATTGTACTGATTTGGATAATTATCCCGAAAACCGATACCGTTTGGATCAGTTTTTACAAATAAACGTACCATTTTATATCCGGAATGATCCAACGGGATACAAATTTTCCGTAATTATAAATAGCCTTTTACCGTATTTTATTTCGTATCAAAATCATTTGCAGATAGTTAATTATATAATTTTCAGAGAAAAGCCCTAATTTCCTAAAATTGTTCTAAGAATCAAACAGCAAAACGAAGGCGTTACCGATCTCTGTTTTCAAAGCTTGAGTAACCAAAACGAAGGATTTGAAGTGTTCTATCAGATTCTGAGCTTTGTTTCACTGCAGAAATCAAGGTTATTTTTCTAAAAAATTATTTATTTTTGAATTTATTTTATTAAAAATATGAATTTTTGTTCGAATGATTGTTTGTATGATTTGATGATTGCATGTTGTAGAGCTTGTTTTCCTGATGATTTTCATATGTCATACGTCTGATTTGGAGTTCAATAACATGTTCAAATTTGAGTTTGATTTTCGAATTTCAAAATTAGGGTTTATAACCCGTATGAATGTTCTTAATTGAAATTTGGGGGTTTCTTATTCTGTGATAGATTGATGTTGTATTATAGTGGGTTGTGTTCTCTGTGAAATTTGCAATCTAGTCGTATAAGTTTCATGAACCAACGAGGTCTGTAGAGAAGGGAGTTGTGTTTTGAAGTCGTCCGATGTTCGCCGGAAACTGGGAAACTTCACGGCCAAATTCCGACCAACTCAGGGATTGTTAGGATGAATTGATTGCATGGTTGTGTTCCTGGTGTTGTATAGATGTGATCTGGAGGTGCTGGTGGGGTGAGGACGCCGGGAACGTGTTCTCCGGCAAACCCGACTGTTTTCCGGCGAAGAGTTGGAAAATTACAGTTTAGTACCCCAACTTTTGAAAACGATGCAGTTAGGTCCCTGAAGTTTCCAAACTTTGCAAATTTAGGATTCCTGTTTATAAAATATTTAAAAATCATATTTTCTATTTATTTTTATTATAAAAATTCGTTTTTAAATTCTGAAAATTCTAAAAATTATTATTTTAATTCTGAAAATTATTTTTAATTCACAAATAAATCTAAATTAATTAGTTAATTAATTTCAGTTAATTTATAATTGATTAATTGGTCAATTAATTCGAAAATTAATTAATTAATTGATTTAATTAATTATTAATTGATTTTAATTAGTTATTTAATTAGATTTAATTATTTAAATATGATTTAAAAATTCTGAAAAATAGTTTCGAGCTTTAAAATATTATTCTAAATTATTTCCAAGGCTCGATAATTATTCTAAAATTATTTCAGAGCCAGAATGGGCCAACCGAACCCTGTTTATTAACCCGAAATTGATCCAACGACCCGTTTTAATTCTGAAAAATGTTTTAAAAATCATTTTAAATACCAGAAAGCCTATTTATGACCCGAGACTTCTTTATAAATAATATATCATTGATTACGTGATGTATTATGTGCTATATGTGACTTGTTAATTGACTATCGGTCTATATATTCGGTGTTTACTTGATTATTGCATAACTTTCAATCCGTTAATCGGATTTGGGTAAAACGAAGGGTAGATAGAAGTATGTGTTGAATAGAATTCCATGAGTAAATTATTGATAGATGCTTATGATATGTGAGCAGAAGAGGCAAGACGTAGAAAAGGGAAACAGGTAGTTGAGGAGTAAAACGGTTGTGATTGGAAGCGAGTACAGTGTAGTAAGCTAATACCAGGCAAGTGTTCTGAACTTTCTCGAGATATTGTAGTACTTGATAATCCGGTGATATTGCAAGTGCTTTGAAGCACAGAAACCTAAATCCTGATTTCAGTTATTGTCCTTGAGCCATGAATCATATTCTTTCTAATCCATTGATTATTGTATACCCAAACAAGAACCACAAATCTACGATACTACTCTACAAATACATACAAACTAAATACCAAACACTGAAATGAACTATTATATACTCAACCCATGGTATCTTATACTTTGAAAGACCAAATCCTTGAAACCTTGAAATGTTGATTCCTTTGTTATCCAATTCTTTCATTACCCAGCATCCAAGCTTTTAAATTACCTTATTGATCCTTAAAAGGATTGAAACCCTTTCATTGTTAAACATTTATTGTTGTTAATGATTTCGATTATTGTTTATTATTGCATACTCTGTTATTATATTAGAATTGGATTGTTTTTATAAAATTATGGACCAGATTCGTGGTCAGACCATATAATGGTCAAGTTAGGCCAATGTGTGCCTTGGATTGTAACACCCCCAGATCCGGGGTCGGGGATCCGGGTCGTCACGAGTCTTTCTTTCCACAATATCACTTCACTTAATTAATAATAATAACCTTATGCTGTGACCCCACACTAACACACACCACAACCCGTTATAGTCTCAGAGATGAAATTTAAATAAGTACAAGTCTTTGAATCCACAATTTAAAAGTTATTACAACCCAAAATGATTACTTGATAAATTTACAGTTAATTGCCATTATCTTCCACAAGTTATAATTATACATAATTGATTCTCAAAAGTAGATGGTCTGATCTACAATAGATCTACCTCTGCAGCTATAGCAGCTACAACATCAACGGGAAGACGCGGGACACTTCCCACGCGCTTGCGCTGGGTCTGCTGGAGTCTGGCCATCTTTCCTAACTGTTGTTGTGTGATGAAGAAATAAAGCAAGGGTGAGCAGGAAGCCCACCAAAATAATATGTATAATGATTTACAATATATGAGCCTACTCATAATACTCATGAAAGTCTTGGTCAAAAGAAATGAACCAAGTTGATAACTTAATGCGATGAAGTCGCAAAATATTCAGTATATATACATATATACTTTTCAAAATATTGGAAGTCCTCTTCCATGCATAATATACACAAGGTCCTAGTGTATAACTGTATAAAAAAAATATCGTTGCAAGGTGATCTCATATATCTAACCTTGTCTCAACGTTTTTCTGAAAATCTTTGTCATACATAAGACAATTATTAACTAGATATAAGTTTAAAAGATGAAGTTATAAGGTACTCCAATATACTTATATCTTTCCCAAATACTACTTGAACTACCACCGTTCAAGTTATAAATTAGCTTCAAAAGTTCATCACATAGATGAGACTATAAGACAAGATTTGAATAGATTAAATCTTTAAAATATTATCAAAATAAAATGAAGTTACGAGATACTTCATTTGATGTAAACATCATTTTGAAAACTTGACCCTGCCAACACTCAACAATCGCCCAACCGTAGCCTTTCTATCGAAGTGCTCTGGGTAGTGTTGCAGAAATTATCCAATTGGATGATGAACTCATTACGGGAGTTTGCCGCGCCAGGAAGACCACTTACGATGATCAGTCGTAGTAGTACAACCCCACCATTTTCTACATGTAGAGGAGAACCTGTCGGATTTACTTGTCAACCGAACACTGAACTCCTAAGGAATGGACCGCCTTAGCGGAACTTCCAGGCCATTTGGGCCAATATAATAAGGCTGGGCCGGCGCTACTCGGCCACTTACGCCACTCCTAGTTCAGATGAAATCCAGGACTCTGAAACGTAAAGCTTGTCCCCACTTTCCCCAAGTAGAAACTTGTTGATACGGCTCCACCAAGAAGTCGTATCTATTTGGAAAGGAGAACTCACCGATATTTCCCAGGCGATGCCTGTTAATGGATTAACTTGTTCCAAGAATTTTACTTCCCGAATATTGGGTAAGTAATCAAAAACTCTTTTACCAAGACAGCAACCTTGTTGCGAATATAAAACACACCACCGAGCCGGATCCCCCAGGTTTTGAGCGAGTATTTAAATCCCCTTTTTAAAAGGAAGATCTTAAATATAAAAATAGTTTTGGGATCCGCTCTAACTTTTGAAAATCATTTTAAAGACTCGAAAACACTTTAAAGAGTGTTTGGAGTAAAACTGATTTAATGAAGTAAATCAGACTCCAGAATATTTAGAAAATGTCTGAATATTATTATTTAAATAATATTCCCATAAAAGATAATCTTTATAAAATAATTGAAGTAGAAGTATTAAAACTTATACTTGAAATGAATAGCAAATAATCAAAGCTATACTTATACGAAAGTAATATCTTTATTTGAATAATCGAAAATAAGTTTGATTATTTACACCTTATTCTTTAATAAAATAAAGAATATATCTTAGCAAATAATCGGAGTCATAGATCCTCAAATGAATATTCAAAAATATTCAATAAATAATATAAACTGAGTCATAAGCCCTCGAATGAATATTATAAATAATATTCATTAAATAAAATAAAGGAGTCATACATCCTCAAATGAATATTCAAATAATATTCAATAAATAATGTAAAGGAGTCATACGCCTTCGAATAATATTCGAAATAATATTCAATAATAAAATAAAGTTAAAGTTATCGAATAAACCTTATTCGATTAATAGTTTTAAAAACTATATCCATATATATATATATAAATAAATATATATATATATATATATATATATATATATATATACTCGGGAACATCGACTCCCGGTTTAGAAATATGTTCACCTTTTATCCCTTATACTAAGGGTATACGCAACTACTTGCTTATTTCTAGCATAGGTATTATGCAACTATAAGCATTGAAATCAACAGATAGATAACCAGATTACGAAACAGACATGCATATATACCATATTAGCATGCTCCAATATATCGCAAAATTTGCTAATAACAATCATGCAATATCACAAGATAATGCATATACATATATTTACATCACAACAACAGTATAACGGGTAGAAAACTTGCCTGAGCGACTGGGGGTTACGAATGGCTCGGGACGAGTCTGGTAACCTATAAGCAACAAGTAAGTTGGAATTAAACCAAAGTCACTTGTAAATCTATACTTTAACTAACTTAGACTCTAACGCTCGTTTTGCGCTCACTGATTCGCTTAAGTCACTCGGGTACCCTCGGCTCCACCATTTTTAATAATTTAACCCTTACGAGTTTTAAAGCGATTCCTTCGCGGGTGTCTTACCAACTGCCTAACACACTTACCATAAATGTTTCATACATTAATTAACCCTTTTTGGTCTTTAACCTATGTTTCAAAGTAAGGCGAGGGGAGATGTTTCGTTCGTGAAACGCCGTTACTTGAAACGGTCGTTTCTCCTAAACCGTGCATCGGAATCGAACGAACTACATATCAAAACGAAGCTCGTAACATGAGCTATCTAAACATGGCAGTGGTCATAATCTAGCAGGGGGTTCTCGGGTCATAATGCTATGCACAAAAACAGTCCAAAGAAAATCGGACGTTACGACGGCTATGTTTACGCGATTTCCCAATTTTAAACCATACAAAACCAACCACAAACCAACCTCAAATCCAACATACAACCAACATCCATCCTTATCACATCATAACAACCCCAACCAATTCAATTTAATCATTCATACTTATGCCTAAACTTAACTTTAATCATACTTAAGTTCCTTTAAATCAAAACCACAACAATTACCATTCCATTTCACTACCATTCCAAATCCCAAACTCTAAATCATAACAACAAACTACAATATCAACCCACTAATCAAAGTCATCCTATAATATATAGGAATCTAGGGTTAGGAGATGGTATACCTTCCTTGAAGTGGTGGGTGGAGCTAGGAAGCCTTAAGAAGCTTGGAGAAGTTTTAAGAAAGCTTGGATCTTCAAGAAAACAAGACAAACTTCAAGTTAAAAATCTTGAAAACACTATTCATTGTCTTCTTCATTGATTAAATGAAGAAGTTAGAGAAAGAATTAATGGCTTAAACTCATGATATAGCCATAACTAAGCATGAAGATGATTAGGGAATTTTCTTACCAATTTAGGAAGCTTTGATCTTTGATTTTGAAAAATCTATGCCTTGAAAATGCTAAAAAGCCGTGAGCAAG
Organism: Apium graveolens; assembly: GCF_009905375.1. Classification (NCBI taxonomy): domain Eukaryota; kingdom Viridiplantae; phylum Streptophyta; class Magnoliopsida; order Apiales; family Apiaceae; genus Apium; species Apium graveolens. The sequence continues at coordinate 157,741,510 of NC_133655.1, read as the reverse complement.
ATGAACTCATGCCTTGGTTGTTTTGATTTTTTGATGGAAATGATTTTTACTTGGCTTGGTTGACTTGATTTGTATTTGATTTAGCAAATTACTACCTTGCCCTTGAATTTGTGTGGTTCTTATTCAACCACACCTCCTTCCTTCCCATGTCATGCTTACCTCATCCTCATGATGTCATCCTTCCTTCCTTGTCTTCTTTCTATTGGTTGGATGACATCATTCCCATTAATCCCTTTGATTAACTTCCTAATCGTTGCCTAATGACCGCTGATCTGTTATACGGTTCGCTTAACTTTCGCTTTTATTTATCGTTTGAAGGATCATACCCGGGATCTTATTACTTAGGTTCCCTTAACCTTTCTCAATACATTGTATTCCTTTTATGATCCTCTCTTATAATCCTTTAATTTAAATCCTTTTTATCCTGTTACCTTATACTCAATTCTCTCCGTATATTGTGGATTTCCGGGAAAAATCAAAGTGTTCGGAATTGGATTCTGACGATCTTTACATACACTTATATACCACATAGAGTACTAATAATATCCCATAAGATCAATAACAGAACCCCTACATAGCGTGACATGAAAAGTTTTTTCGTTCAGCAAAAACACTATTCATAAGGGTTTCAAAATTTCTCAAAAATTGGGGTTATTACAGTCTCCCCTCCTTAAAAGGATTCCGTCCCGGAATCAGATAGAAAACAAATGGGGATACTTTCTTAGCATTACACTTTCTAACTCTCGAGTCAATTTTCCCACATTGTGGTCCTACCACCAAACTCTGCCTAGTTTGATAATCCTTCTCCTAAGCACTTGTTCCTTTTCACTCTATAACCCTTCCTGGTTGCTCCATATAGGTTACGTCTGGTTGCATGTCTATGCACTCATATGCCCCTATTTGTCTGGCATCCGAATTACACTTCCTTAACATTGATATGTGGAACACACTATGAACTTACTACATGTTCGGGGTAGGGCTAGCTCATATGCTAACTTCCCAAAACGTCTTAATATATCCAAGGGTCCAACAATTTGTGGACTTAGCTTTCCTTTCTTTCCGAACCTCATCAATCCTTTCCAAGGGATACCTATAACATTTCTAGGTCCCCTATTTCATACTCTTTGTCCTTTCGAGTCAAATCAACATACCCCTTATGTCCATCTTGGGTTACTACCAGCCGTCCTCTGGTTAGATCTATTATATCCATGGCCCTTTGGGCTACTGCGGGTCCGAGCATCTTGCGCTCTACAACTTCATCCTAACATAAGGGAGATCGACATTGTCTTCCCTCAAGGATCTCATAAGGCGACATCTCGATAATGACATATGATATATTGTCGTAAGAAAACTTAATCCGTGTTAAGTGATCATTCCAAATTCTTTCAAGTCTATTGCACAGACTCTTATTATAGCTTTTAGCATTAGAGCTTTTGCTTCTTAATACCTATTCTTTTCCAGCTCGTAATCACTACTACCTTCCGTTCCTAATATTATACTGGTTATACTTTTGCTTGTTAGCGCTCTATAACCTTTTAATAACCACGTCAACCTTAGTATCATGAATGTGCTTCCATTCTGAATACCACCATAACTTTACTACTCCTTTTTCAGATGTTTCTATTTTCCAAAATTTGATCAATCAAATAGAAGTAAAGGAATTTGTTGAGAGATCACTATGATCATGAACACTTGTTATATTGCATAGTTAGTACAGAAGGTGGCCAGCCTTTAGTACTTGACAAGCAATTAAACAACATGTGGTATCCTACTAGGCTTCTATCACAAAGATAGATAGTCATTCGGCAATACCTCCCCTTCTGGAAGGGTTGTTCTTCTCAGCTTACATGAAATGAAAAGAAGAGAAAAGAACGAACTGAAGAGAATTGTATATATGAAAAAAAATATACTGCCACAAAATATCTGGCTTGGAATCTACCTCTGAACTATAGAGGTTTGTCATAGGAGAACAAAACATATATGTATTTATATCAACATCAAGTATTATAGCATCGTATTTCACGTGCCTAAATATTTTCGTTATCCCGTCCATCATTCTATGGACCCATGCTCTTGCTCGAGCTTATACACAATCACCTTTGAAACTCCCTCGACATCGAAAATCGAATCTGGGTTTTCATTCTAGACATCACCGTTACTAAAATTCTATGCTTGCACTGCAACCTTCCTCGTATAGTAATACGACTCTCTATTGATAAGAAGGAATAAGTATTTAATAGGTAGATAATCGACTTAATTAGTCTATCAATGATAACTTATACACTACCACGACCCGATTAGTGGTACTCAATCTCAACATCCATTCCAATACAACTCTCACGGTTGTAATCAGCTCATTACTCGCAGAATCATTGCTGCATTACTATGGTCCACTACTAACCAACTGTCGTCATTCACGTTCCATGAAATCTTAATAGCTAACCATACGGAGTCCATACATGTCGTATCAAATCCTTCTAAGGAGATAACATAATCACCATTCATGATTCATGGAGTACACTCATGATTCTGACATACATACATGAAGAGTTTTGCTCAAAGCAACGATAGCAGGTTAATACCATTCTTAATCATATACCTTCAATAGAAGTCTTAACTCAAAGGTTTGTTTAGTCCTTTTTGAAATATAGTCCTGGCTCATTCTCAAGATGGTACCTTCTAAGATAGATAGCCCGCTCCTGGCGATTACACGAATTAAACCTTTACCGAACTACTATTACGGTTGGGTATTGCTCAGTCATCAGAAGGAATGTCAATCTTCCAAACCACAATACAACCTTCACAGTTTTAACCATCATTACTGTATTCCTTTGGCACAAGCGCCTATAATTATCCTCTTACCTTTAAAGTGTTGGCCACCTCTTTGGCCTTCCCTGATAGTAATAGTTCCTTATAATCAATGTCTTTTAACCACCTTCAACTAAATTTTCTACCTCATTTCAATCACAGCTTATGTGAAGATGTTTTCCTTAACATCTGATAAGTAAAAAAAAAATCACCATTTTTCCATAAGTTATTGCCTTAGTCTTTAGAGGTTAATCACTGTCATGACTGACTCTCAATCATAATTAGAACATCTTTTATCTTAAGTCCTAATTGCCCTGAACAATTTCGACCATTACTGGTTCGATCCATACTTTCTCGTGGTTTAGCACGTGCCTCACTTGGCAACATTATAATTACGTCATATTTCCTTTATCAACATTTCTATTCTTGAGAATTTTGAATATTACCTTTTTCCTTGTAAAACCTCTAAGGTTATCCTTCAATCGTTCCTCCTGTATTCCCTAGATACAGGGCATATCACAATACCATTTACTAATACTAGAACCATTGTCTATATTCTTCTGAAAAATTTCTCCATTGATTCTTAAAGGTTGTTGTTACCTTAACCCTTTCCCAATCATACTGTCAAAACTCATACTATCCCTATTAAGGGTGACATGCCAACCTTTATGCAGTCCCCTAGGATTCATTTTAAGTTACCAATGTTCTATCCTTAATTCCACCTTTAAAAGGTACCTGCGTCCTTCCATGGATAAATCAAGTCATATATCCTTGATAGATTATCTTATTCATCATTCCCACCTCGATAGTCTATACCTAACTTCATAATAGCATCCTTATTCAAATTGAGGTCAATCCATATGGCCTCCAAAAGATAACAATGGTCATCCGCTTTTCTTTTCTGATTTGGTAATGATAACATGGATGTTCTGGAAGATATTGGTCATGTTCAACGTGAACTTCTTCTTAATAATTCCTTATTTACTTTTGTTGTTTATCTCAACAGTCACCTCAATGTTGGGATACCTCCCATACCTGGCGTCTCCCTTTCTGGGTATCGAGCCACCGGTCTTACATTTCACATTATTGAAGGTCACTTCCTTCATCCAATTTTTCCTGATTTCTTACTTTCTTGTCTCCTCAGTCTATCCGTGTCTCAATATTTATCCTTCGAACTATCTCAAGGTTTCCTCGAATCCTCCCAACTTAAAGGGGGTACAATATATGTATCTCTTATGCCTTCAACCATCAATTTTAACTCATGGTGGATCATCATCCTGACGATTACATACTTTTCTATTTCTATTGCTATGAGTCTTTAGGGTTTCCTCATACCCAACTCCCTTATCATTCCTCAAACTCTATTACCTTTATATTCCTTTCCACTTCAGTTTCTTTTTATTTTCCTTTCTCTTATCATTATTTCACAAATCAATCACAATATAAGCATTGATTTCAAACATCCCGTCATTCTGGATTCGTGTCCTCAGAACGAATCTTGACAACTTTTACAACTTAGATTCATAATTTATCATACTTGTCTGCCTTTGTTCTGGCTCTAAAGCTTTTACACTATCTCCTTATCTTTGGGAATTACTTTCCCGAAAACAATTGACTGGACTTAAATCAGTTTATTCTAACCTCTGGCTCCGTGCCTTTCTTGGTCTTTCACCAACGGGTGGTCTCTCTCTTAGGAGGGTAAGTGATAAAAACAGTCTTTTGTGATTCGTCAATCATTTAGAATCTCAAATGATTCCTATATTTCCTTTAGCCAGGCTCTTGCCTCGACTGGGTCAGCTTGTTCCTTGGAACTCTGAGAGCTTAGCGATTTAAAGGTCCTGAAAGAATTTCTCACCGCAGTGTCTCCTCAGGGTGGTGGTTGGGGATAATAGTCTAAGTTCTGTCTAGACAGGTCCATGAATTACCGTATAGGAGTACCGTCTCGGGTCTCCTTTCCTTACTCGACTTTCTGTTTCCTTAGTATGAAATGTTTCATCCTACTCCCCATAATTGGGGTCATCTTTTAATTTAAAATCCTCATTTTCCACTCCATTATGTCATGGGTTCCTTCTATCTTGATGGCGACCTCCCTGACTATCACGTTCAGGGTTTGCTCTATATCTTATTCCTCAAACTATGGCTCTCATCTAAGTTCTCGTCCTTACGCTCTTGAACTTTCGGAACCCAAATTCTATAAGAATACCTCATTATTCCCTTATCATCTTTCTCGATATTAATCTTTTATCTAATTGTTGGCTCCCTGCCTTCATTCATAACTTTTTCTGGCACAATATGATCTTTTCCAATAATTCGGGCTGTATTGCAATCTCAAACAGCTTTTCGGTACCGGCTCCGGTTACCTTCACTACTATTTCCATTTTCTCAAAATCTCTTATAAACTCTCCAAAAGACATTATCATCTTGAGTCTCTCCTTTTTACTAAGGGCATCAGCCACCATATAGGCTTTCCCCGAGTGATAAAGAATCTCCCAATCATAATTCTTGATTAGCTCTAACCGCCTCCTCTGGCGTATGTTGAGCTCTTTCTACGCAAAATGTACTAGAGCTCCTATGGTTTGTGTAAATCTCGCACTTCTATCCATACAAGTAGTGCCTCCAATCTTTAGGGTAAAACTATTGCCACGAGCCTAAGCTTATGGGCGGGGATATCGAATTTCATATTACCTTAATTGTCTTGACATGTACGCGATTACCTTACCGTGCTGCATAAGCACGCACCCTAAGCCCTTGTGCGAAGCGTCACTACACTTCACAAAATCTCCTTTTCCATCCGGCAATGCCAGCATAAGGGCCATCACCAACCTCTGCTTCAGTTCTTGAAAGCTGTTCTCGCATTTCTCTGTCCATTCGAACTTCTCAGTCTTACGAGTAAGCCGCGTTAAAGGGGCTACTATCTTTACATCTTGAACGAACCTCCGGTAGTGACCGGCCAATCCTACCTCTGGTAGTCGACCTAACCATGGTCATCAATTCCTCAGTGGTCCTTTATTCATTCTTGTCAGGATCCTCCACGGGATCCTCCTCAGCAACAATCCCTTCTAGGACAACATCCTCAACCGCTACACCCTTAATATCAACATCATCCGGTCCTGCATTAGGACACTCTATCGGATCCACAATCCGATCTCCAATTAGTAATAAAATATCATCGCACTGTTGCTCCTCAACCTCAGGGTTCGGAGTCCCGCTACCATATACGATAACGAACTACGCTCCTATTACGATATTTATAAGGGTTCCCATAAGGGTTTTAACTGTCAGTGCTACGTTAGGTAGCCCGACTATGAACTTGGCAAGAGTTCTTATTATCTTAGTTAACTTATTATCTTAACGTCCCATCATCTCTGAGGTTTATAACGCTTAGCTCTGATACCATTTCTGTAACACCCCCAGATCCGGGGTCGGGGATCCGGGTCGTCACGAGTCTTTCTTTCCACAATATCACTTCACTTAATTAATAATAATAACCTTATGCTGTGACCCCACACTAACACACACCACAACCCGTTATAGTCTCAGAGATGAAATTTAAATAAGTACAAGTCTTTGAATCCACAATTTAAAAGTTATTACAACCCAAAATGATTACTTGATAAATTTACAGTTAATTGCCATTATCTTCCACAAGTTATAATTATACATAATTGATTCTCAAAAGTAGATGGTCTGATCTACAATAGATCTACCTCTGCAGCTATAGCAGCTACAACATCAACGGGAAGACGCGGGACACTTCCCACGCGCTTGCGCTGGGTCTGCTGGAGTCTGGCCATCTTTCCTAACTGTTGTTGTGTGATGAAGAAATAAAGCAAGGGTGAGCAGGAAGCCCACCAAAATAATATGTATAATGATTTACAATATATGAGCCTACTCATAATACTCATGAAAGTCTTGGTCAAAAGAAATGAACCAAGTTGATAACTTAATGCGATGAAGTCGCAAAATATTCAGTATATATACATATATACTTTTCAAAATATTGGAAGTCCTCTTCCATGCATAATATACACAAGGTCCTAGTGTATAACTGTATAAAAAAAATATCGTTGCAAGGTGATCTCATATATCTAACCTTGTCTCAACGTTTTTCTGAAAATCTTTGTCATACATAAGACAATTATTAACTAGATATAAGTTTAAAAGATGAAGTTATAAGGTACTCCAATATACTTATATCTTTCCCAAATACTACTTGAACTACCACCGTTCAAGTTATAAATTAGCTTCAAAAGTTCATCACATAGATGAGACTATAAGACAAGATTTGAATAGATTAAATCTTTAAAATATTATCAAAATAAAATGAAGTTACGAGATACTTCATTTGATGTAAACATCATTTTGAAAACTTGACCCTGCCAACACTCAACAATCGCCCAACCGTAGCCTTTCTATCGAAGTGCTCTGGGTAGTGTTGCAGAAATTATCCAATTGGATGATGAACTCATTACGGGAGTTTGCCGCGCCAGGAAGACCACTTACGATGATCAGTCGTAGTAGTACAACCCCACCATTTTCTACATGTAGAGGAGAACCTGTCGGATTTACTTGTCAACCGAACACTGAACTCCTAAGGAATGGACCGCCTTAGCGGAACTTCCAGGCCATTTGGGCCAATATAATAAGGCTGGGCCGGCGCTACTCGGCCACTTACGCCACTCCTAGTTCAGATGAAATCCATGACTCTGAAACGTAAAGCTTGTCCCCACTTTCCCCAAGTAGAAACTTGTTGATACGGCTCCACCAAGAAGTCGTATCTATTTGGAAAGGAGAACTCACCGATATTTCCCAGGCGATGCCTGTTAATGGATTAACTTGTTCCAAGAATTTTACTTCCCGAATATTGGGTAAGTAATCAAAAACTCTTTTACCAAGACAGCAACCTTGTTGCGAATATAAAACACACCACCGAGCCGGATCCCCCAGGTTTTGAGCGAGTATTTAAATCCCCTTTTTAAAAGGAAGATCTTAAATATAAAAATAGTTTTGGGATCCGCTCTAACTTTTGAAAATCATTTTAAAGACTCGAAAACACTTTAAAGAGTGTTTGGAGTAAAACTGATTTAATGAAGTAAATCAGACTCCAGAATATTTAGAAAATGTCTGAATATTATTATTTAAATAATATTCCCATAAAAGATAATCTTTATAAAATAATTGAAGTAGAAGTATTAAAACTTATACTTGAAATGAATAGCAAATAATCAAAGCTATACTTATACGAAAGTAATATCTTTATTTGAATAATCGAAAATAAGTTTGATTATTTACACCTTATTCTTTAATAAAATAAAGAATATATCTTAGCAAATAATCGGAGTCATAGATCCTCAAATGAATATTCAAAAATATTCAATAAATAATATAAACTGAGTCATAAGCCCTCGAATGAATATTATAAATAATATTCATTAAATAAAATAAAGGAGTCATACATCCTCAAATGAATATTCAAATAATATTCAATAAATAATGTAAAGGAGTCATACGCCTTCGAATAATATTCGAAATAATATTCAATAATAAAATAAAGTTAAAGTTATCGAATAAACCTTATTCGATTAATAGTTTTAAAAACTATATCCATATATATATATATATAAATAAATAAATATATATATATATATATATACTCGGGAACATCGACTCCCGGTTTAGAAATATGTTCACCTTTTATCCCTTATACTAAGGGTATACGCAACTACTTGCTTATTTCTAGCATAGGTATTATGCAACTATAAGCATTGAAATCAACAGATAGATAACCAGATTACGAAACAGACATGCATATATACCATATTAGCATGCTCCAATATATCGCAAAATTTGCTAATAACAATCATGCAATATCACAAGATAATGCATATACATATATTTACATCACAACAACAGTATAACGGGTAGAAAACTTGCCTGAGCGACTGGGGGTTACGAATGGCTCGGGACGAGTCTGGTAACCTATAAGCAACAAGTAAGTTGGAATTAAACCAAAGTCACTTGTAAATCTATACTTTAACTAACTTAGACTCTAACGCTCGTTTTGCGCTCACTGATTCGCTTAAGTCACTCGGGTACCCTCGGCTCCACCATTTTTAATAATTTAACCCTTACGAGTTTTAAAGCGATTCCTTCGCGGGTGTCTTACCAACTGCCTAACACACTTACCATAAATGTTTCATACATTAATTAACCCTTTTTGGTCTTTAACCTATGTTTCAAAGTAAGGCGAGGGGAGATGTTTCGTTCGTGAAACGCCGTTACTTGAAACGGTCGTTTCTCCTAAACCGTGCATCGGAATCGAACGAACTACATATCAAAACGAAGCTCGTAACATGAGCTATCTAAACATGGCAGTGGTCATAATCTAGCAGGGGGTTCTCGGGTCATAATGCTATGCACAAAAACAGTCCAAAGAAAATCGGACGTTACGACGGCTATGTTTACGCGATTTCCCAATTTTAAACCATACAAAACCAACCACAAACCAACCTCAAATCCAACATACAACCAACATCCATCCTTATCACATCATAACAACCCCAACCAATTCAATTTAATCATTCATACTTATGCCTAAACTTAACTTTAATCATACTTAAGTTCCTTTAAATCAAAACCACAACAATTACCATTCCATTTCACTACCATTCCAAATCCCAAACTCTAAATCATAACAACAAACTACAATATCAACCCACTAATCAAAGTCATCCTATAATATATAGGAATCTAGGGTTAGGAGATGGTATACCTTCCTTGAAGTGGTGGGTGGAGCTAGGAAGCCTTAAGAAGCTTGGAGAAGTTTTAAGAAAGCTTGGATCTTCAAGAAAACAAGACAAACTTCAAGTTAAAAATCTTGAAAACACTATTCATTGTCTTCTTCATTGATTAAATGAAGAAGTTAGAGAAAGAATTAATGGCTTAAACTCATGATATAGCCATAACTAAGCATGAAGATGATTAGGGAATTTTCTTACCAATTTAGGAAGCTTTGATCTTTGATTTTGAAAAATCTATGCCTTGAAAATGCTAAAAAGCCGTGAGCAAGATAAACTCATGCCTTGGTTGTTTTGATTTTTTGATGGAAATGATTTTTACTTGGCTTGGTTGACTTGATTTGTATTTGATTTAGCAAATTACTACCTTGCCCTTGAATTTGTGTGGTTCTTATTCAACCACACCTCCTTCCTTCCCATGTCATGCTTACATCATCCTCATGATGTCATCCTTCCTTCCTTGTCTTCTTTCTATTGGTTGGATGACATCATTCCCATTAATCCCTTTGATTAACTTCCTAATCGTTGCCTAATGACCGCTGATCTGTTATACGGTTCGCTTAACTTTCGCTTTTATTTATCGTTTGAAGGATCATACCCGGGATCTTATTACTTAGGTTCCCTTAACCTTTCTCAATACATTGTATTCCTTTTATGATCCTCTCTTATAATCCTTTAATTTAAATCCTTTTTATCCTGTTACCTTATACTCAATTCTCTCCGTATATTGTGGATTTCCGGGAAAAATCAAAGTGTTCGGAATTGGATTCTGACGATCTTTACATACACTTATATACCACATAGAGTACTAATAATATCCCATAAGATCAATAACAGAACCCCTACATAGCGTGACATGAAAAGTTTTTTCGTTCAGCAAAAACACTATTCATAAGGGTTTCAAAATTTCTCAAAAATTGGGGTTATTACATGGATCCAGTAGTTAGAGCAATGCTGTGTGCCTTGCTCGGGGTTAGTGCGTGACTGATCAGTAGCCTAACCTTGATTTTTAAATTAAAAGTATAATATCCAATTCTAAATCATAATCCATTGTTCACTTGATATCATAACCATATTCACCTGATGATCATTATTCTCAGTTTTGTCATTGTGACTTGCTGAGCTAGTTAGCTCATTTGTGCGGTGTTATTTATATTCTTTCCAGTTAAAAAGGAACCAGTTGGTAAAGAGGATCCCCAGTCAAGCGCGAGAGCTAGGGGCTCAGGTTGAGAAAACTGAGCTAGTAGGCTTCTTTTGGAATAATTTAAGTTTGTAAAAGTTTGTAATAATGTTTAATACTCAGTTTGAATTTGAAATAGTTGGGATTTGAACGGTTTGTAATATATTAGTGTGTTTGGCTTGTGTGCATACTTTAACCTGTTGCGGTCCGTGGTGGTTGGTAAGTAGGGTCATTGCATATATTATTATTATCTTTATTATTGTTATAAGCAGGTTATGATTAAGGTGTGTGTGTGGACCCCAAACTTCTGACCCGGGTTTGGAGGGCGCCACAGGTTTGGTATCAGAGCTACAGGTTATAAGTCACTGACACAAGCCTAGGTTGACGGGAATGGGCAGAGGGATAGGATTAGAAGTAAGGTATAGGATGATAGAACGTCGAGAGATTGAGTGTTATGGTATAACCGATATTAGTATAGTTTGCGTCGTGGTACGAGATTCTTATATTACGATATGATTTCAGATAGCAGAGATGGCCGACTCTTTTATTCCTATATCAGCTGATCACTCAGAGCCTTCAGTTGGAGCACCAGCATCGGATCCACGTCCTGTTATTCCACCAGTATTGGCTATTCTACCTCCACCGGTGTTGCAGCCCATACCATTGCAGGCTATTCCACCTCCAGGCATGAGGCCACCTGTCAGAGGATCCCCACCAGCTGATTCAGATTCCATCGGGCATTCAGTAGGGAGTGCCCCATTCCAGTCTACATTGCCCCCAGTTCCTTATTACCGGTATGAGGCTCTTCTATTGGAGCGTGATTCCTTGTTGGCTCAGATTAGAGAGTTACAGCATATCATTAGGACTACAGATGTTGATCGTGGTGTGAGGGAGCTTCGAGAGGAGATTCATGTGACACGGAGGGTTCTTGAGGCTAGGCTACATGGAGCTACACTACCTGGCAGAGGCCCTGATGCACTGCTGGGTTGGGCTACTGAGGTGATGGAGGACTTTGAGAGGCTGGCAGGACCAGAGTTTCCTTGGAGCTGAGTTAGAAATTTTGAGATGGAGATGCTGAGCAGTGTTGTTATGGTTATGTAGTATGGACAGTAGTGTGTAGTGTGTATCAGAAGACTTTTGAGTTGTATTTATAGACTAGCGATGTTGACTAGTGAGTAGGTTATTGTACCCTTTTTGCTTTTACTTTCGAAGCATCTTTACTACCTAAAACTTTTGATCTATATATCAGTACCTTTTCCTTTCCAACACTGTCATTTACTTTATCGCACCTGTTTTACTTTACCTTATATATTGCACCAGTATATCATGTGATACCATGTACCCTGTTTTCCATAACTGTTTATATTCTGTAAAGAAGCATGCAATTTACTTAGTTACAACTGTTTTCAAAAAGAGATATTTCTATTTTACAAAACTTTTCATTTATACAAAGATTTGATTCAAAAGCTAAATAAATTGATTGATTCTTTACAGAAAATGCCTCCCAGAAGAAATACCCGCACCAACACCCAGAATGAAGAAACCAACAACAACAACAATAACAACCAAAATGATATAAACCAGAATGTGAACCCAGGACCCATGGACCCAACAATAGCCCAGATTCTTCAAATCTTGGCCCAACAAACAGTTCACCTGGCACAACAACAGCAGAGACAGACCAATCCCCAGGTAACTTTCACAACTTTTCAGTCAGTAAACCCACCAGAATTCAAGGGTTCCTTAGAGCCAATTGAAGCAAATATGTGGTTAAAGGAAATAGAGAAGGATTTTGCCTTGGTAAAAGTGAAAGAGGAGCAGAAGGTTGAATTTGCAAGTTACTATATGAAGAATGAGGCCACCTATTGGTGGGAAATGGTGAAAACATTGGAAAGTACATATGTTATTACTTGGGAAAGGTTTAAGGAATTGTTTTTAGAAAAGTATTTTCCTCAGTTTGTTGAGGATCAAATGGAGCTGAAGTTTTTAGAATTAAAGCAAGGGAACATGTCGGTAACAGATTATGAGGGGAAGTTTGAGGAATTGTCAAGGTATGTGTCGTCGTATGTTGATACTGATAGAAAGAAAGCTAAGAGATTCCAACAAGGCTTGAAGCCATGGATCAGAGGGAAGGTAGCTATTTTTGAATTGGATACCTATGCCGGGGTTGTACAGAAAGCTATGATCGCAGAGACAGAGAGTGAGATGTTCCAGAAAGAAAAGGAAAGCAAGAAAAGGAAAGTTGAGGGAAATGAGGGTCAGTCACAAACAGGGAAGTTTCCAAATTTTAAGAAGGGCAAGTTTCAGCCAGGGAGAAATTTTAATTTCAGGAGACAAAATACAGGAGACGGAGGCCAGGGCAATCGTTCAGCTAATATGAATCAGCCGAAACAGTTGAGATTAACTTTTCCAGATTGTCAAGTATGTGGAAAGAAGCATGGAGGAGTTTGTAACAAGTTGAATGTGGTATGTTTTAAATGCAACCAGAAAGGGCACTACTCGAGGGAGTGCCGAAATCAGCCAGCAAGAGAGCCAGCAAATAATGATCAGCCTATCCGGAATCCAGCAGTGAAAGTTCCAGTCATTGGATTTACATGCTTTAAATATGGGAAGCCATGACATATGGCCAGGGATTGCAAGACACCAACCCCAGTCAGTAATGCATTAAGGATTATGGAATCTACCCCAACAGTGAATGAGACTCTGAGGGCTAGAGTTTTTGACATGTCGGTGAAGGATGCGATCCAGGATACGGATGTCGTGGCAGGTACGCTTAATGTGAATTCTTTATATGCCAAAGTGTTAATAGATTCGGGAGCAACTCGATCGTTTGTTTCACAAGATTTTGTTAGTAAGTTAAATTGTCCAGTTGGGTATTTAAATGAAATAATGACTTTGGAATTAGCAAATCAAGAACGTGTAACTGTTAACCAAGTTTGTGGGAATTGTGAGATTGAGATTTCTGGTAGTAAGTTTTGTGTAGATTTGATACCGTTTAAGTTAGGAGAATTTGACGTTATATTAGGAATGGATTGGTTATCTAAGCATGATGCTCAGATAGATTGTCGAAATAAGAAAGTAATGGTGAAAACGCCAGACGAAAGAATAGTAACGTTCAAGGGACAGAAGCAGGTAAAGAAGTTCTTAACGATGATTCAAGCCAAGAAGTTACTACGACAAGGATGTGAGCATTTCATAGCATATATGATCGACAGAAGTCAGGAGCAGCAAAACTTGAAGATATTCCAGTTGTAAATGAATTTCCAGACGTATTTCCCGACGAGTTACCAGGACTTCCTCCAGATAGAGAAATTGAATTTGCAATCGACTTAGCACCTGGAACCGAACCAGTATCCAAGGCCCCGTATAGAATGGCGCCCGTTGAGATGAAAGAGTTAGCAAAGCAATTGCAAGAGCTGTTAAAGAAAGGAGTAATTAGACCTAGTGTATCCCCGTGGGGTGCACCGGTATTATTTGTCAAGAAGAAGGATGGAAGCATGAGACTATGCGTCGACTATAGGGAGCTCAACAAGCTTACAATCAAGAATAAGTATCCGTTACCTAGAATTGATGATTTATTTGACCAATTGAAGGGAGCCAAGTATTTCTCCAAGATCGATTTAAGATCGGGATATCATCAACTGAAGATCAAACCGGAAGATATACCAAAGACAGCTTTCAGAACAAGGTATGGACATTACGAGTTTTTAGTGATGTCTTTTGGATTGACCAACGCCCCAGCAGCGTTTATGGACCTGATGAACAGAATTTTCAAGGAATATTTGGACAAGTTCGTTATAGTATTTATAGACGATATTTTGATCTATTCAAAGACGGAGGAGGATCATGCGGAACATTTAAGGACAGCTTTGGAGATTTTAAGGAAAAAGAAGTTATATGCTAAATTGTCGAAGTGTGAGTTTTGGCTACAGGAAGTTCAGTTCTTAGGACACATAGTCAGTAATGAAGGGATCAAAGTGGACCCGGCAAAGATCGAGGCAATTACGAATTGGGAAAGACCGAGAACACCCACTGAGGTAAGAACTTTCTTGGGATTGGCAGGATATTATCGACGATTCATTCAGAATTTCTCAAGAATTGCAACACCATTGACAAAGCTTACACGAAAGAATGAAAAGTTTATATGGAATGACAAGTGCGAAGAAAGTTTTCAGGAATTGAAGCGGAGATTAATCACAACACCTGTTTTGTCACTTCCAGACGATCAAGGGAATTTCGTAATTTATAGCGATGCTTCCTACAAAGGATTAGGATGTGTTCTTATGCAGCACGACAAGGTGATTGCGTATGCGTCAAGGCAATTGAAACCACATGAACAGAAGTACCCTACTCATGATTTGGAGTTAGCAGCTATAGTTTTCGCTTTGAAGATTTGGAGACATTATTTGTATGGAGAAAAGTGTGAGATTTTCACGGATCACCAAAGTTTGAAATATATATTTACCCAGAAGGAACTTAATATGAGACAAAGGAGATGGTTAAAATTGATCAAAGATTATGATTGCTCGATTAATTATCATCCCGGTAAGGCGAACGTTGTAGCAGATTCGTTAAGTCGGAAGGAAAAGTTAAATGTATTATCCGTACCTGAAGAGATATATAAAGAATTTCAAAAATTGGAATTGGAGATTAGAATTTGCAAGCCTGAGGAAGCAAAAGTGTACGGTATGATTTTCCAACCGGAGTTATTGGAGAAAATAAAGAAATGCCAGAAAGAGGTAATGGATCAAGATATAAATAGTTTGGTAGGTGAGGAATTATGCACGCAACAAGATGATCAAGGTATTCTTAGGTTTTCTTCAAGAATTTGGATTCCACCAGTAACGGAGCTGAAAAATGAAATTTTATAAGAGGCACATAGTTCAAGATATTCCATCCATCCAGGGAGTACCAAAATGTACAGAGATTTAAAGAAGAATTATTGGTGGCCAAATATGAAGAGGGAAATTGCGGAATGGGTTATCAAATGTTATACCTGTCAGAAAGTTAAAGCGGAGCATCAGAGACCAAGCGGATTGCTACAGCCATTGGAGATTCCAGAGTGGAAGTGGGAACATATTGCCATGGATTTCATAGTTGGATTACCAAGGACAAGGGCTAATCATGATGCCATTTGGGTTATAATAGATAGACTTACCAAGTCAGCTCATTTTCTGCCTATAAATGAAAGATTTTCGCTCGACAAGTTAGTTCATATGTACTTGAAAGAGATCGTAGTTCGTCATGGAGTTCCAGTGTCTATTGTATCTGATCGAGATCCAAGATTTAATTCAAGATTTTGGAAGAGTTTTCAAGAATGTTTGGGAATAAGATTGAATATGAGTACGACCTATCACCCCCAAACGGATGGCCAAAGTGTAAGAACGATCCAGACAATCGAGGACATGCTACGTGTTTGTGCTATTGATTTCAAAGGAAGTTAGGACGAGCATTTACCCCTAGTAGAGTTTGCTTATAACAACAGTTATCACGCCAGTATTGGGATGCCACCTTATGAAGCCCTTTATGGACGCAAATGTAGATCTCCAGTATATTGGGACGAAGTAGGAGAACGCAAAATACTCGGACCTGAATTGGTGCAACAGACAAAGGAAGTTGTTGAAATTATCCAAAAAGGATTAATAGCCGCACAAGATCGTCAAAGGAAATATGCAGACCAGTCAAGAAAAGACATGGAATTTGAAGAAGGAAGCTTGGTATTATTAAAAGTATCACCGTGGAAAGGACTAACGAGGTTTGGGAAGAAAGGGAAGCTAAACCCAAGATATGTCGGACCTTTTGAAATCCTAAAGCGTATTGGCAAGGTAGCTTACGAGTTGGCGTTACCTCCGCACACGGAGCACATTCACAATGTTTTTCACATATCAATGCTTAAGAAATATAATCCAGACTCTAGGCATATAATAGAATATGAGCCAATAGAACTTCAAGCAGATTTATCATATGTAGAGAGTCTGATAGAGATTCTAGAGGAACGAGAGAAAGTATTGAGAAATAAAGTGGTAAAGTTAGTAAGAGTATTCTAGAGAAACCCAAAGGTTGAAGAGTCAACCTGGGAGTTAGAAAGTGATATCAGAGAAAAGTACCCTCATTTGTTTTCTTAGAGATTCTGAGGACAGAATCCTTTTAAGGGGGAAGGATGTAATATCAGGGATATATCGTGTAATTATTTTTGCTATTATATAATTATTATGTGTGTTCAGTATCTATTCTGTGAGCTAATTGTTAAGTGTTATCTGTACTTGAATATTCAAAAATACTATTAATTGAGTATTTTAATTTTTATATGTCCAAAATAAAATATAGATAATTGTCATATCTTCCTAATTATTTTTATGTTGGTTTATGGATTTATAAGAATCATATGAAATTTCTAAAATCTTTTTCCGGGTAATTAAAATCTATTTTATAAAAACGGGAACCAACCGACGTCAACCGTTGTTACGTTTTTGGAACCCGAAACTCTTTCGAGAACTCCTTCCTAACCTAATTGTAATATTCCGAGCATATTCCATGTTTCGACTTTTTCGATCCGGCGTACGGTTTGTCCTGCGCGAGTCCCGGCGCAACATTTTCGATACAATATTCGTTTCGGTAAATCAATAAAACCCGTATTGTCGATAAACGAGAGCTTTTTATTAAACTATCACAATTATCACTTCGTAATACGTGTAACCAGGCGCTGAGACCAAGACCGCAGTACAAATTGTACTGATTTGGATAATTATCCCGAAAACCGATACCGTTTGGATCAGTTTTTACAAATAAACGTACCGTTTTATATCCGGAATGATCCAACGGGATACAAATTTTCCGTAATTATAAATAGCCTTTTACCGCATTTTATTTCGTATCAAAATCATTTGCAGATAGTTAATTATATAATTTTCAGAGATTAGCCCTAATTTCCTAAAACTGTTCTAAGAATCAAACAGCAAAACGAAGGCGTTACCGATCTCTGTTTTCAAAGCTTGAGTAACCAAAACGAAGGATTTGAAGTGTTCTATCAGATTTTGAGCTTTGTTTCACTGTAGAAATCAAGGTTATTTTTCTAAAAATTTATTTATTTTCGAATTTATTTTATTAAAAATATGAATTTTTGTTCGGATGATTGTTTGTATGATTTGATGATTGCATGTTGTAGAGCTTGTTTTCCTGATGATTTTCATATGTCATACGTCTGATTTGGAGTTCAATAACATGTTCAAATTTGAGTTTGATTTTCGAATTTCAAAATTAGGGTTTATAACCCGTATGAATGTTCTTAATTGAAATTTGGGGGTTTCTTATTCTGTGATAGATTGATGTTGTGTTATAGTGGGTTGTGTTCTCTGTGAAATTTGCAATCTAGTCGTATAAGTTTCATGAACCAACGAGGTCTGTAGAGAAGGGAGTTGTGTTTTGAAGTTTTCCGATGTTCGCCGGAAACTGGAAAACTTCACGGCCAAATTCCGGCCAACTCAGGGATTGTTAGGATGAATTGATTGCATGGTTGTGTTCCTGGTGTTGTGTAGATGTGATCTGGAGGTGTTGGTGGGGTGAGGACGCCGGGAACGTGTTCTCCGGCGAACCCGACTGTTTTCCGGTGAAGAGCTGGAAATTACAGTTTAGTACCCCAACTTTTGAAAACGATGCAGTTAGGTCCCTGAAGTTTCCAAACTTTGCAAATTTAGGATTCCTGTTTATAAAATGTTTAAAAATTATATTTCCTATTTATTTTTATTATAAAAATTCATTTTTAAATTCTGAAAATTCTAAAAATTATTATTTTAATTCTGAAAATTATTTTTAATTCACAAATAAATCTAAATTAATTAGTTAATTAATTTTAGTTAATTTATAATTGATTAATTGGTCAATTAATTCGAAAATTAATTGATTAATTGATTTAATTAATTATTAATTGATTTTAATTAGTTATTTAATTAGATTTAATTATTTAAAAATGATTTAAAAATTCTGAAAAATAGTTTCGAGCTTTAAAATATTATTCTAAATTATTTTCAAGGCTCGATAATCATTCTAAAATTATTTCGGAGCCAGAATGGGCCAACCGAACCCTATTTATTAACCCGAAATTGATCCAACGACCCGTTTTAATTCCGAAAAATGTTTTAAAAATCATTTTAAATATCAGAAAGCCTATTTATGACCCGAGACTTCTTTATAAATAATATATCATTGATTACGTGATGTATTATGTGCTATATGTGACTTGTTAATTGACTATCGGTCTATATATTCAGTGTTTACTTGATTATTGCATAACTTTCAATCCGTTAATCGGATTTGGGTAAAACGATGGGTAGATAGAAGTATGTGTTGAATAGAATTCCATGAGTAAATTATTGATAGATGCTTATGATATGTGAGCAGAAGAGGCAAGACGTAGAAAAGGGAAACAGGTAGTTGAGGAGTAAAACGGTTGTGAT
Organism: Apium graveolens; assembly: GCF_009905375.1. NCBI lineage: Eukaryota > Viridiplantae > Streptophyta > Magnoliopsida > Apiales > Apiaceae > Apium > Apium graveolens. The sequence continues at coordinate 157,722,272 of NC_133655.1, read as the reverse complement.
TGGAAGCGAGTACAGTGTAGTAAGCTAATACCAGGCAAGTGTTTTGAACTTTCTCGAGATATTGTAGTACTTGATAATCCGGTGATATTGCAAGTGCTTTGAAGCACAGAAACCTAAATCCTGATTTCAGTTATTTTCCTTGAGCCATGAATCATATTCTTTCTAATCCATTGATTATTGTATACCCAAACAAGAACCACAAATCTACGATACTACTCTACAAATACATACAAACTAAATACCAAACACTGAAATGAACTATTATATACTCAACCCATGGTATCTTATACTTTGAAAGACCAAATCCTTGAAACCTTGAAACGTTGATTCCTTTGTTATCCAATTCTTTCATTACCCAGCATCCAAGCTTTTAAATTACCTTATTGATCCTTACAAGGATTGAAACCCTTTCATTGTTAAACATTTATTATGTTAATGATTTCAGTTATTGTTTATTATTGCATACTCTGTTATTATGTTAGAATTGGATTATTTTTATAAAATTGTGGACCAGATTCGTGGTCAGACCATATAATGGTCAAGTTAGGCCAATGTGTGCCTTGGATCCAGTAGTTAGAGCAATGCTGTGTGCCTTGCTCGGGGTTAGTGCGTGACTGATCAGCAGCCTAACCTTGGTTTTTAAATTAAAAGTATAATATCCAATTCTAAATCATAATTCATTGTTCACTTGATATCATAACCATATTCACCTGATGATCATTATTCTCAGTTTTGTCATTGTGACTTGCTGAGCTAGTTAGCTCATTTGTGCGATGTTGTTTATATTCTTTCCAGTTAAAAAGGAACCAGTTGGTAAAGAGGATCCCCAGTCCAGCGCGAGAGCTAGGGGCTCAGGTTGAGAAAACTGAGCTAGTAGGCTTCTTTTGGAATAATTTAAGTTTTAAAAGTTTGTAATAATGTTTAATACTCAGTTTGAATTTGAAATAGTTGGGATTTGAACGGTTTGTAATATATTAGTGTGTTTGGCTTGTGTGCATACTTTAACCTGTTACGGTCCGTGGTGGTTGGTAAGTAGGGTCATTGCATATATTATTATTATCTTTATTATTATTATAAGCAGGTTATGATTAAGGTGTGTGTGTGGACCCCAAACTTCTGACCCGGGTTTGGAGGGCGCCACATCAACCGTCGGCTGTAAGCAAGCCTATCAGTAAAGCCAAAATTTGTTAAGTTAAATGAAAAGTATGGATCTGTTTCCAAGAACTTTGTTTCAGGAGAATCGAGTCAAGTTAAGAAAGGGAAAAAGGCTAAAGTTGGTCACATGACTGTCAAACAGTTAAGTGACGGACTTGAAAAGATTGAAGTAAAAACAGAGGCTAAAAAGAAAAATAATAGAAATGGTAAAGTAGGGATTAACAAACACAATAACTACACACCTGATAAATATGCTCCTAGAAAGATCTGTGACAAGTGTGGTAGTGTAAATCATTTGTCTGTTAATTACAAATCTGCCATGCCTACTTCCATGCCTGTGCCACCTCACTTTCCCAACATTAATGCCATGCCTCCCATGCCTATGAATGCTATGTCTACACAGAATATGAATGCACAGTTTGCTAATATGCCATTTGCACCTAATCCTTATTATGCTGCATTTAGTATGCCACAAATGCCATTTAGCATGCCTTACTGGAATAACATATTACTAATAGCATGCCATTCCCTGTTGATTATAATATGCATGATAATTATGTTGCAATGAATGGTTTCAAAGGCCCAACTCAAATGACCAAGGATGAATCTGATATCCCCAAGTCAAATGAGATAAAGCCAAAGAAACAGAAAAAGAAAGATAACAAGGCAGGGCCCAAGGAAACTTGGGTACCAAAATCAACTTGATTTGATTTTGATGTGTGCAGGGAAACAGAAAGAATCTTTGGTACTTGGATAGTGGTTGTTCAAGACACATGACTGGTGATTCTACCCTACTCACAGAGTTTAAGGAGAGAGCTAGCCCAAGTATTACTTTTGGAGATGACAGCAAGGGTTATACTATGGGATATGGCTTAATTTCAAAGGACAATGTCATCATTGAGGAGGTTCCCTTAGTGGATGGTCTCAAACACAATTTGTTGAGTATCAGCCAGCTTTGTGATAAAGGCAACTCAGTAAATTTCAACTCAGAAGCTTGTGTTGTGACTAATAAAAGAAGCAACAAAGTGGTTCTCACTGGTGTGAGAAAAGGGAATATGTACCTAGCTGATTTCAACTCATCTAATGCAGAATCTGTTACTTGTCTTCTCAGTAAAGCACGTCAGGATGAAAATTGGCTATGGCACAAGAAGCTATCCCATTTAAACTTCAAGACCATGAATGAGCTAGTAAAGAAAGAATTGGTTAGAGGCATTCCTCTATTGGAGTTTTCTAAGGATAGATTGTGTGATGCCTGCCAAAAAGGGAAGCAGATTAAAATATCATTCAGGAAGAAACTCGATTCAACAATTGAAGAACCTTTGCAGCTTCTACACATGGATTTGTTTGGACCAGTCAATGTGTTGTCCTTCTCAAGGAAAAGATTTTGCCTAGTAATTGTAGATGATTTCTCAAAGTTCTCTTGGACATATTTCCTAAAGTCTAAAGATGAGGCTAGTGAAATCATCATCAATCACATAAGGCAAGTCAATAATCATCCTGATTTCAAGGTTAGAAGAAGCAGGAGTGACAATGTAACTGAGTTCAAGAATTCTGTCATGAGAGCATTCTATGAGGAAAATGGGATTCTGCATGAGTTTTCAGCAGCAAGAACTCCACAACAGAATGGAGTAGTGGAAAGGAAGAACATATCACTTATTAAAGCTGCAAGGACAATGCTTGAAGAATCTAAACTGCCAACATATTTCTGGGCTGAAGCTGTAAATACTGCATGCTACACTCATAATATTTTACTGGTTAATCAAGAAAGATGCATGACTCCCTATCAATTGTTCAAGAATAAAAAGCCAACTCTAAATTTTCTTCATGTCTTTGGCTGTAAGTGCTATATTCTGAGAAATCAAACTGATCAAAATGGGAAGTTTGATGCTAAAGCAGATGAAGGAATTTTTGTTGGATATGCTGTTGGTAAAGCATATAGAGTCTACAATCTAAGATCCAACATTGTTGTGGAATCAATACATGTTGTGTTTGATGATAAAAAGATTGAAGGACTGCAAGATGGAGATTACCATGAGAGCCTCAAATTTGACAATGTGGAGATGGTTAGTTATGACAGTGATGATGAAAGTGATCAAGAAATAGTATCTAAGGATAATGCAGAAAAATCTACTACAAATGAAGCACAAAACTCAACATCTGTCGAGTTGCATAATGCTTCATCGGTGGGGAGGCAATCTGCGTTATCCGTCGGGAGACAACCAGCTTCATCCGTCGGTACTCAAAATTCACCATCTGTTGGGTTATCAAAAGGAGTAGGAAGTCAAGATAGATCACCTACAGAAAGTTCCCCTTTCTCAAATCAAAGATCCACAAACTCAGGTGGAGTTTCTAATAGTCAAAACTCAATCACACATCAAGACAACAATGAGGCCTCTTCATCTAGAGCTAATCTACCTCAACAAAGAAAATGGACAAAAGATCACCCCTTTGAGCTCATAATTGGTGATGTATCTTCTAGAGTTCAAACAAGGAGAGCAACTCAAGAAGAATGTCTGTACAACAGCTTTCTTTCCAAGGAAGAACCAAAGAAGGTAGAAGAAGCTTTGTTGGATCCTGATTAGATTTTAGCTATGCAGGAGGAGCTAAACCAATTTGAAAGGAATAATGTATGGAAGCTGGTGCCCAAGCCTAAAGGAAAGAATCCAATAGACACCAAATGGGTATTCAGAAATAAGATGGATGAAAATGGTATAGTAGTCAGGAACAAAGCTAGATTGGTTGCTAAGGGCTATTGTCAACAAGAAGGAATATATTTTGATGAAACATTTGCTCCTGTTGCAAGACTTAAAGCCATCAGAATCTTCTTAGCATATGCAGCTCATGCCAATTTCAAGGTCTATCAAATGGATGTCAAAAGTGCCTTTCTAAATGGAGATTTGGAGGAGGAAGTCTATGTTAGTCAACCTCCTAGTTTTGAAGATCCAAATTTTCCAGAACATGTCTATTATCTTTTGAAAGCACTTTATGGACTGAAGCAAGCACCTAGAGCCTGGTATGACACTTTATCAAAGTTTTTTTTGGAAAATCACTTCACAAGAGGGACTGTAGATAAGACTTTATTTTTTAGAAATGTTAATGGCTCTAGTATACTTGTTCAAATTTATGTAGATGATATTATTTTTGGCTCTACAGATGAGAAGCTTTGCAAAAAATTTGCCAAATTGATGCAAAGTAAGTATGAAATGAGTATGATGGGAGAAATGACTTACTTTCTTGGTTTACAAGTTAAGCAAGTTAGTGATGGAATATTCATTAGTCAAACTAAATACATTTTTCATCTTTTAAAGAAGTTTGATATAGTGGATTGCACATCTGCAAAAACACCCATGGCCACTGTAACTAAGATTGAATTAAACACTACTGAAAAGTCAGTGGATATTTCAAGTTATATGGGCATGGTTGGCTCACTTCTGTACTTAACAACTAGTAGGCCGATATAATGTTTGCTACATGTTTATGTGCTAGATTTCAGGCTGATCCTAGAGAATCTCACTTAATAGTTATTAAGAGAATTTTGAGATATCTCAAGGGAACACCAAAACTTGGCATTTGGTACCCTAGAGATTCTGGTTTTAATCAACTGGTTATTCAGATGCAGATTATGTAGGTTGTAGAATTGATAGAAAAAGTACAACAGGAACCTGTCAATTTCTAGGAAACAAGCTTGTGTCCTGGTTCAGTAAAAAGCAAAATTCAGTTTCTACTTTTAGAGCTGAAGCTGAATATATTGCTGCTAGAAGTTGCTGTGCACATATTTTATGGATGAAAAATCAGTTGCTAGACTATGGTTTGCAAGTTGAAAGGATTCCTATTTTCTGTGATAACACAAGTGCAATTGCCATCACTGAAAATCCAGTACAACATTCAAGGACAAAGCACATAGATATCAAGTACCACTTCATAAGGGAACATGTAATGAATGGTACTGTAGAACTACATTTTGTTCCAAGTGAGAAGCAGCTTACAGATATCTTTACCAAGCCACTGGATGAATCCACCTTTTCAAGGTTGGTAAGTGAGTTAGGTATGCTCAATTATTCCTAAATCATTATGAGATTGTTTGCAAGTTGAAATGCAGCCAGAAATTTAATTAATTTTTCAGTCTGGGATGAAATTTTGGCTAAGTCAAAATTTACATCTCGACGGATGATTTTTATCCATCGAGTTTGATCATCCGTCGGAATACTATTTGCTAATAAAAATCAATTATTTTTCTGGAATATTTTATGACTCGACGGATACCAGTTTATCATCATCCGTCGAATTGTCTTAATCTTAGCCGTTAATTTCCTGAACATTATCCATCAAGTATACTTACAGTTTGTAAGCATAACACGACGGATAATGGATGGAATTTTTAAAGTTTATTTTTAAACAGCTATTTTAGGCAATTTTTATTGGTTACTTTATTTTACTTTATTATTTTTAACAGTTATTTTTGAGATAGTATAAAAGCTTATTTCATTTCAATCGCTTTTCTTTTATCATTCTCAATTCAACTACTCTAATTTCATTCTCTCTCAAAGCACTTATTCTCTTTCTCTTCAAGCTCTTATTCTCTAACAATGACACATGTTGTAAAGATTATGTCTCAAACTGGGTTCATTTATGAGAAGAACAATTTCTCCGCACTAGTGAACAAGGGTATTCAGCAATCTGGTGACTATCACAATATGGTGGACTTTGTAAAGAATTGCAAGCTCAACTATGCCATGCTGGAATCACCCACAATCTTGTGTGAAGTTGTTGAAGAGATGTGGACCACTGCTACCGACAACTCAACAGATAAGACAATCACACTCACCATTAAAGGTAAAGAGTTCTATATCAATAGTGATGTTATAAAAGCATGTTTCAAGATTCCTGATGATACTGTGACCTCACCACACACTGACACTGATATAATCAATTTACTTAATTCCATGAACTATGCTCTTTCTACTTCTAAGTTAAGTGACATTAGGAGAATGGGTCTTAGGAAAGAATGGAGTTTTATGTGTGATGTTGTGACAAAGTTTTTTCAGGTAAAGTCGGTAATTTTGATTCAGTCAATATCTTAATGCTTAACATGCTCTACATGCTAGTTACGGATAAATTCTATAATTTCAGTGACCTTGTCTTGTTTGAGTTAGGTTTTATATTAGGAGAGTTAAATAAAAGAGGTAAAATGTGTATTATGCTAGATTCTTTATGATGTTAGCTAACCACCTCTGTGAAGAGATTGTGCTTGAGAACCTTAACAACAAACTAGATTGTTGGGTTCAAGAGAGAAGGCTCATTGCAGATTTGAACAGGGTCAATCATCACAAGGATGTGCCATTGTTCTATTTTCCTGTAATGCAAGCACCTCAGGTAAGTGAGGTAAGTTCATCTATCCCTACCACTATTCCAACCTCACTAATTTCTTTGAGTTCTAGTATGGCTATGGAAACTATGACAATGACCAAACAGTTGCCTACCCAAGCTACCAAAACTGCAAAAATTTTCAAACCCAAATCAAGAAAGCCCCCTCTGGTATCTCCCAAAAGTTGCCAGTTGAAAAATCCACTAAAACTAAAGAGGGGAGTGTGAAGGAGGGCAAGATAGGTGAGGGAAGGGGTGAACATAAAAGAAACCCTAAGGATAAGGATGGAGAGTTAAGTGGATCCCAGCCTAGCCAAACTGCAGTTTCCCAACAAACTGCAGTGCTTAAAAAAGATAAAAGCTCATTTCTAGCTGCATCCTCCCAAAAGGATGTAGTTATTGAACAAACCTCTCAACCAAGAGCACAGGCCAAGAGGGTTAGGGACACAAGCTCACCCCAAACTTATGCCAGAAAGAAGAAATCTAAAACCCTTGGGGATGCACAGGGTACACATACTGTGCAAACTGGTGCTAAAGACACAGTCACTGCACCTTCACAAATTCAGTTTGATGTGGCTCCAAAAAATATGGAGTCACAGCCAAAATCTCTAGTCATAGAAACACCTCAAACACCAAACTGACCAACAAATTCTCTGGATGTGGATATGATAAACACATCAATTCCTTATTCCCCTTCTTTAACTCTGTTGGGGAAGCCAAAATCTAGTGCAAGTGAGCATCATCTTTTAGATGATTTGTTGGCTCACTTGCCAATTCTTTCAGGAACTGTTGTGTCATCTGTGCCCAAAATATCTTCAATCAGCACAGAGTCAACAATAGTTTCTTTTCCCAGTTCATTCATTTCTACTCTCTCGATGGATATTGCTCATCCGTCGAGTAGTGATTGTATCCCGAAGGATAAGCTTAATAGCAGTTATCCGTCGGATAGAAAAACCACTCACTCGATGGATATCACTCATTCGTCGAGTATCTCTGCACAGCTTCAAACTTCATTTATTTCAAGTGCAGAAGATTTAGTGGGTGTACAATCACTCTTAGGATTGAGAGAGAAGAGTGTTTTGAGTGAGAGTCTGGGTTGCTCCCAGGAAAAAAGAGAGGAAATGAGTGAAACTATGCAATCCTTTTCTTCAGGATTGGCAAAAAAGAGTGAGTGGAGTCCCACCTTAGATGGTGAAGGTGAGGGTGTGAGGGTGGGGAGCCAGGGTGAGACCCTGATGCACTAAAAGAGAGAAAATGAGAGAAATGCAGGTACTGGAGCTATAAGGATGGATGTCATTGCTAGTGAGTTAATGAATGTCCAGGATGCAGACAGGGAGGGACTATCTCAACCACCTAAAGCTGTTATATATTCCACCTCCCTTGATGCTGAGGCATTTACTCACCATGTTCCAGCTTATCAACTTCTAGCTGAACAGGGCAATGATAATGCAGAAATGATGCTGAATTTGGTGCATACCACACAGTCTATGATGAGAGCTAAAGATGCCATCACAGTTTTGCCTTCTACAGCTGGTGATGTGGACTATGAGACTGGTGGCTCAGCTGATTTCTTTGGTGATGGGAGTGGGGATAGTAAAGATGAGGCAATGGACATAGGGGAGAAGTAGGTTCAAGTTCAAGATCAGGTATGCCATCATGGGCATTATCAAAGCACTATGATGAGCACTACTTCAAGACAACCCTGATCCAACTAATCAATCAGACAAATACTGCTCTTCAAACAACTACTAATGCCTGCACCATGAAGCTCCTTCAGGCACATCTAGCCTCACTGCAACTTCAACAAATCCAAGGCTTCCAACATGTTAGGGATGTAAACACCATGAAGAATGATATTGAGGAGATGTAGAAGGCCATTTCAGACAAGATGGATTCTAAACTTCCGGAAGCTACAATGCTTGACATCAAGAGGCAATTAAGGAAAAATTCTGATCTTTCAACCAAGATAGATGCCTTGGACACAAGAATGTCAGCCATGGAAGCATCTTTAACAGCCATTCATCTTCATCAAGCTCAACGGACAGATTTACTTCAAAAAATTGGTGGCTGCTCAAACCTCCTCCTCTACTCAACTTGATGATAACAAAAAGGGGGAGAGAGGACCAAGTGAGGGGGAGAGGCTTCAGATTCAAATCAGTAAATTAATTGTGCCTTCAATTACTATCTCAAAGCCACCAGTTACATACAGTATAGATCTGTTCAATACATCAGCAGCCAATATAAGAGCAGCTGATTATGAGAAGTTGAGTTTAGTCAACTGGGAGAAGATTGATGAGGAAATAAAAAAGAAGTTTGAACTTGTCAAGGAGCCAGTTAAGTCATCCATCCATCACTCTCAAGTCAAGAAAATTAGTGTAAATGAGATGAGCATGAACTATCTGGAAAGGGGACAGTCATCCTGCATCAAGTCTCCAAAGGCTGAATTAATTCTGAAACCAAGGGTGAACTACTCAAAATCATCATTGAAGAACCCTTTGGATACTGTGTATGAGACACCTAAGCCTGATGAAAAGAAGCTTCTGTCAAGGTCAATTGCTTTCTACAAAGATCCAGCTGATTCAGCTTCATAAAGGAGAATTGCTAAAATTTTCAAGAATGGGAAAGAAATTTGTGTGGTGGCTGGACATCCTCAATTTTCCCAAGCAAAGAGAGAAGAAAAGGCTAGATTGAAGCAGGAAAAGAAGCAAGCTGCTCTAGATGCTAAAAAGACTAAACAAAAGAAAGAGCAAATTACTATCTTGGCCAAGCTACATGCTGTAAATTCATCACAACAAATTCCTTCTCAGCCATCTGAATTTATTGAATCAAAGAAGCAAGTTGAACAATAGAAGAAATCTCCAAGAATCAAGGAATTGGCTAAAAGAACTAAAAGGAAACTGGACATTATTGATAAGGAATTGGAGAATCAGTTTCCCAAGGAATCCACTCCAGCTACAACTTAAGCATCAAAACCCTCTGTGGTATTTGAAGATATCAAGGTGGTGGATCCTTACAGGAACATCCATGGTGAACCTATTGTGCCTAAGGATGAACCAGTAGAATGGGAGAACATACCAATTCCTGACTTCTATTTGCCAATCCTTAACAAGCCAAAGAGAACAAAGTTAAGAGCAGTCAAGAAAGTGAAGCTGTCATCTCTCAAATCCAAATCTCTAGTCAAAGCTCAATCTAAAGTCAGTAAGGGATATTACATGTACTTGTGTGATATCAAAGAATTTTCTGATCTAAACCTCTATCTAGATGAACTAGATGAAGTGAGAGGAATTGATGCATACAGAAACCTACCTGAAAGGTTAGTGTTCAAGTACAAAGGAGGAAATAAGATTCAGTGGCCACTTCACATGATCCTTCAAGAAAGCCAAGCTATACTGATTAAAGTTTATTCATCCTTCAAGAAGAACTTTGGGTTCAATATTACTGCAAGAAGACTGGTACTGAAGAAGATTGAAGAACTAAGGAGTATTAGAGCTAAAGATGCACTCCCAAAGATTCTAATTATCCCTTACACAGGGAGAAGAGTACATCTAAGGCCCTACTGGCTGATGGAGTTCATGGATGACAAAGGAGTGAGAAGATTTTTTAGATTAAAAGACCAATTGAGCATCTCTAGCAATGAGACTCTTTTGGATATGCAAGGAAAGCTAAATCTCTCAAAATCTGATGAACTGAAATTCCACAGGCAGCTCCAAAATCAGATTGAGGAAAACAACAGAAAGCTTGGAAAGAGATCCAGACCTTCAAGGAACTAGATAAATCTGCTCAGACTAGAGGAGCATCTTGAAAATGACTGTGAGCAAAACTTTGTACATTTTGTTAATTGAAGCACTTTTCAGTATTATCTACTGTCTTTTAAAAGTTGTATTCTTAAGGTATTTTGTTATCATCAAGTGTCTCTTAATTTATGGCTACAATTCCAGTAGACATAAATTGGGAGAGATTGTTGTGTATATGTTGTATACTTGATGGTTTCATGAACAAAACACCTTGGTATATTTTACTTAGTGAAATTATGTAGCACTCGACGGATAAGGTTTACAGTCCCGACGGATGACTCAATATAGTCCCGACGGATGATGACTTATTATCCATCGAGTGAGTAGCTTATGTAACAATAAGTCTGTAGCACATTTCTGCATACACATTGTTTAGAATCCGTAGTAGTATTTAAGTCATGATTGACTTTAATTAGATATGCAGAATAGGTTGATTAATTGTACATAGATGATGTCTTGTAATTCTGCATAAGTGAAATAAAGTTAAGTGCCTGATTGATACCCGACGGATAAACAACAATGAATTTGACGGATGATCAACAACCCGACGGATGATCAATAACTCGATGGATGATCAAATATCTGTTGACAGTGACAACACAGTCACATACGTCGAGTGGATGCAAATGGAATGTGGTAGCCTATTCGACTGGGTTTTCGAGAACAAAGAAGCATTGCCATTTCCATGCTATTATGAAGATATTCAAAGATGCTGGAATAAGAGTAATGAAGTAGCATTGTAATAGACTAGATAGTTTTTGTTTTATTATCCTGTCTCATTACTTTGTAATCTTGGTGATATATAAACCAAGTAGTAGCAACTAAGAAATATAGAAGACACAAGCAGAGAAACATTTATAAGCAGAATTCTTAGCATTTCTCTGCATTCTTAGTTGTTCAATATTTGTAAGCAGCTGTGAGCTTTTTGCACACAGAGTTCTCTCAATATATATTATATATCTCTGGTGGAATCATTTAAATCCACCAGAAAGTTTTTAAAGAGTCTTGTTTTTAATTACTTGTATTTTGATTCATTTAAGTAATTATTCCGTATTGTGCTAATCAATTCACTCTTATATACATATTCGAGTTAGAACATTTTTAATCAAGAAAAAGTTTCAAGAATTCCATTCAATCCCCTTCTGTAATTCTTGTTATATTGTTAAGGGACTAACATCAGCTAACGGTCCTCGGTCTCTCTGGTCAAATAAATGCATAATCTCCCTGCACTGTGCTCTCTAATACTCCACATCATCTCTCATAACCCTATACTCATGGTATGGTACCATATACGGATGTGCAACCTGACCCACTGACTCCTGCGACGGAACCCTCGGTATACCTGCAACCTGCTGTGGTAACCCTAACTGTAAATCCACATCATGCTCTCCCATCCCCTCGACTAGAATCATCTAAAATACGTCTGGCTCTGGGGCATGCACTGGTATAGGAGGCAACACTAGGGGTGGTGGAAGCTCTGGCTCAATCCCTGGTATAAACTGGTGCTCTACCGGTAGTGGGATCATCGGCTCAAAGAACTCAAATGGATCAAACATCTCTATAGGGTCATGGACTATCCCCTGTACTGGAGGTATTGGCTCCTGTGGCAATGGTGGTGGAGGTGGAAGAAGATGAAACATGAACTCAGATACTAGTAGCACAATTGGTGCTACTGGCCCGGTGACTATCCTCTTAGAAGAAGCCGAATAACCTGACGACGCCATCTGATAATATACCAAAGAAAGAAGAAACGTCACTAAACAATCCTAAAACTTATACTTTCCTATTCTAATCTAATCTAAATCCTAACACCACTCTTCCTATTTAACTACTCATATCCTATGTGATCTCCCTATCTTATCTTAACCCTAATGTTCTTGTTTTCAGGGACCAAACCTACAGCTCTGATACCAAACCTGTAACGTCCTCCAGACCCGGGGTATAAGTCTGGGGGTTACTAGCTAATCACCAATCTTGTACAATCTGATTAACAAATAATAAAGAAATGAATCTGAACCCCTTTAACACTAACCAAGATCTTTTTAGGTTGAAGTATGAAAACAAGAACCACTAACTACTTTATTACAAACCAAATTCAAAATCTTACCAACTCTCTTTATTACAAACCATTGTCTAACAATTTTTAAATTAATTTCATCTTTTATTCAAACACCCACACTAACTATCTACACTATATCTGTTCGGGCAACGCAAAGCTTTCTTCCTGAATTGGAATCAACACCTTGGGTATGAGAGGATCCCGAGGCTTGACCCGCTTCTTTACCACTCGAGTCCTGATGGGTTTCATATTCCTTCTTAACTGAAAACAATAAGGTGAATAATAATAAAAAGGGATGAGCCAAAAATTGCTCAACAAGTCCGCAAAATATAAACAGTGTTAAAGCAATTTAAATGAATCCTTAACCTGGGTATATCTGCAAAGATATAACCCCGCGAGAATAAAAATAAGGCCATTACTGGGGAATACAAATGAACAAAACTGGACACAATTTTGCATCTATACCCTGCTGATCAGCCAGGATACAATGCAAATCTATATCCTACTATATAGATCCCGTCGGGCACCCAGGCATTACGTCCCATCTCAAGGATCTGGTTATGTCCCGGTCCTTAGGATTAAGTAAACTTAATCCCCAAAGTGTCATTATCCAGTCCATGGAATAGCAACTGGAACAATCGGTATGCTTTGACATATTTTAATCACCAGAATATATCAATAAGTATAAGTAACAACAGGAGTATGACCAATGAATTCAAATGAAAAGGAGAAATCAAGAATCGAAATAAAATATGAACAAGAATCAAAAGAGTGCGAGCGTAATAAGAATCTGAAGAAATGTCACTATTCTGAAAGTAGAATAGGGGAAAAACTTGCCGTCTGCGTGACTCACTGCAAATATATCACCTTCGTCTATCACCGACTCAACCTGCCTTGTTGGCTTAGCTTCTGTTAGAGAAATAGACGGTTTAGTCATTTCGTACTTCAATTGTACCTTGAATTGACTTCACATCGTTCTTATCGTCTACCCATGCGCTTATGACTGACTCGTATATTATATATTAGCAAATAAGACTCGATTAACCACATAATACCGTTAAGCACATAATCATTTTTATATGTAAAAATAATTTTTAGAATCAAAATCGACTCGCTGATCGCTCAACCGATCATCATCTGACTCGTTTCCTATTTTTTTCGGAATTTTTCGGACTCGTCTCGGCACACGATCCGACCAATAATCAAAAAAATAACAAGGTCAACTAATTTTTAGAAGAAATTAGGCTTTAATATTATTTTTAATGAAAAGAATTCATTTTTCTGAGTAAAAGGGCTTTCGTTTCACTCGAATCGGGCTAACGGTCTAATTAATATCGATTAAACACTGATAATTCAATTTATCATCCGATATAAATAATTATTACTAATTTTTAAACCCTAAAATAATTTTTAAATAATTATTTAAGAAAATCAGAATTTAAAAAGGATTTTTCTATAATTTTTTTGGAATTAAAATGAATTATCAAAATAATTAATTATGTTTAAATAATTAATAAATAAATAATAAATAATAAATAATTGAGAAAATAATTAAATCTGATTTTTAGAAAATATTTCAGAATTATTTATAATATAAATCAATTAATTAAATAATTAACTAATCAATTTATAAAATAAATAAAACTGATTTTTAAAATTAATAAAAATAAAATAAAAATTATTTACGAGAAACACTTGTCAGAAATGAAATCCCTGACAAAACGGATCAAAACCGGGTTCTGGAAACGGGTCAAACGGGTTGGATTCTGGGTCATGAAGAACATGACCAGAATCTGCCCAGAATCCGGCGACCGGCCAGGATTCCGGCAACCCGTTTTCAGGCCAAAAACAGAACCATTTGGTTTGTTTTTCATAGGGTTTCAATTCCAAATCACTTCACTAATCTATTCCCGGCCAAATCATATCAGAAACATCCCTGAATCTCTACCTCCGGCCAAACCGACTTCAAAATCCGGCAAAAAATCGAAATCATTCGTTTGTACATGAACTTAACGTTTAATAGTGCAAATCGAAGCTAAGAACATATACAATCTAACCCCTAACATATCAGGAACCAAATATTCACAGAAATCATCGAGTTATAATTTGAAAATTCGGTATAAACCCTAATAATCGAACTTTGCTATCTAGGTATCGTTTGATCAATTAAATACCATGAATCGACTGTAAATCATATCAGGAAACTATATCAATCATCAAAACATCATAATAACCCTAGAATCAAAAAGCCCTAATTCGAACATAAACCCTAGAAATCGAAAATCAAAAACTACAAATTAGAACATGAAATTGATGCTAGAAACAGAAAGAACAGATCGAAACCTTCAATTTGGGTACTTGAATCACTTGTTTTGGTGATGTAATATGCTCAAAATCACGGCTTGAATTTTTTACCCGACCCTGTTCTTCCCGACCCGATTTGCAGAGAATTTTTGTATTTTTCTGATTTTTAATTAATAATTAATAATAATTAAATAAAAATTAGGCTATTTATAGTAGTGAAATTAATAATCCTAATTAAAATTAAGTCCCTAATTCTACACTTTTTAAAATTAATAAGCCCCTAATTTTATAATTTTTTGAGTATTAAAATTTAATTTATAAATATTTTATATATGCAATATATATGCCAAAAATTTTCAAAAATTGTGAATATTGCAAAATACAAAGAAATGGTATAAATAAAGGTCCTATAATTTTATAAAAATAAAATGTGATTTTTGTGGGGTTTTTAACACCCAATGGGGCCCGGAAAAGTCATTTTTCGCAAAACGAGAAAATTTATAAAATGCCTAGATGTTTAGAATAATGCGATGGTAAAAGCTGTTTGATGAAAAATAAGGCCCATTCTTTTTATTTAAAATACCTGCTTTAAAATCATGGTTCGTAAAACGTTTGAAATAAACGCTATAAATGAAAAATAAAACAATTGAAAAATACCTTAAAAATACCAAAACAATACAGAATACACGTAACACATAGCAATTAGGGTTTGACAGATAATTACACATAAATGACATATTAATACACATAATTTATTATAAATATGATATAACACATACGTAATTTTCCCAGATGTTACAACACAATCCTCCTGAGGATAATACAGGGGAGAAACAGATCTATCCTTCACCACCTTTTCCTAAGAGGCTGTAGAAGAAAAAGCTGGATAAGCAGTTTGAGAAGTTTTTGGAGGTGTTCAAGAAACTTCATATCAACATACCTAGCTATGCGAGGTTTATGAAAGGTATTCTCTCTCAGAAAGTGAAGCTCGATGACTTAGAGACCGTTGCTCTAACGAAGGAATGCAATGTTGTGCTGCAACAGAAGTTGCCTCCGAAGCTTAAAGATCCTGGAAGCTTCACTATTCCTTGCACCATCGGAAACTTATCATTCGACAAGTGTTTATGTGATTTAGGAGCTAGCATCAATCTGATGCCCTTATCTATCTTCAAGAGGCTTGGTCTGCCTGGTCCGAAACCAACATACATGTCATTGCAACTAGCTGACCGTTCCATCGCTTATCCACGAGTTATAGTGGAGGATGTCTTGGTCAAGGTGGATAAACTCATATTTCCTGCTGACTTTATAATTCTTGATTTCGAGGAAGATAAGAAGATTCCCATTATCTTGGGAAGACCATTCTTGGCTACAGGCCGAACTATGATCGATGTGCAAAAAGGAGAGCTTTCGATGAAGGTTTACGATCAAAAGGTCACTTTTAATGTGTTCAAGAAAATAAAGTTACCCACGGCTAAAGAGGAGTGCTTTAAAGTAGAGTGGGTCGACTCTGTAGTAAATTCAGAGCTTGAGCAATTTCTAAAGTCAGAGACCTTAGAGAGATCCTTAATGGGGAAATCAGTTATTGATGACAAGGAAGGAGCAGAGAAACTGCAGGTTTTGAATGCACCTTCATGGATGAGGAAGTTGGATATGCCATTTGATTCTCTTGGGTTAGCAGAGCTGAAATTTCTTAGGAGCATTTTGAACCATTTATTCAAGAAGCTCCCACACTTGAGCTCAACCGAAAGCCAGATCACTTGAGTTATTCATTCTTAGGTGCACCCCATGATAAGGGGTTGGGATATATTTTTGATGATGTAGAGAGTGGCTGGACGGATCTTCCAGTGCCTACAGAGGGTTCTTCTCATGAGCCACAGACAGTTGATAGGATTGGACTTGGTGATGAGTAGTACATGCGAGTGACTAGGCATATGGAGGCCATGCACGACATTCACCATCGTTTTGCTGAAAATTTGACACACGCTTTCGGTACTGTTGTCCGAGACACTGGTGGCGAGGTTGATTGGCCACTTGATCCTCCACCCGACGAGGGTGACTCTCCCGCTAACTAGGTATGCCTAAAATCCTTATTATTACCTTCAATGAGGACATTGAAAATTTTATGTTTGGGGGTGATAATGTAAGGACTAGTAGTGTGTGTATCCATATAGATTCATATAGATTCATATTGCATGTTTAGTTATAGTTTATTCATATTTTTATATGATTGTTCATTTAGGACATATTTGTTTATTTTTATGTGATTTCATATAGTTACATTTGCATGCATATTTAGCATGATCCCTTAAGATGAACTATGATATTTGATAAGTTGATGTTGATTTGAGTATGGTGATGATGATTAGAGGGATGTTTAAGTCCTAATGAATTGATTTGCATGCCAGAAACAAATATTTTCACAAAGTCTTATAGGGTTGCTTTTGATCTAGATCATGATCATACTTGTTTGTTGTTGAGATTTAATTACTTGGTTATATTTAGAATTTGTGATATTTTCGTAATGACGTAAAATACTGATTTTTTTATCTGGAGAAAAACTTGGATTTCATTGCTAGTTGTTGTAAGGCTAGGCGTCAAATGGCTAGTAGCCGACTCATATTTTTATGAGTAGTCTAGGGTTGAATGAGATGGAGCGAAACACACTCATTCAGAAAAGAAAAAAAAAGAAAAAAAAGTATGTGTTTATGCATAATTGATCAAGAGCGAGCTCTTTAATTCTCGAGTTATTAAGTTCTAGGGGACTTTGTGCCTAGTGACCTAAGGCTTTTATAGTCTGGGATCCGCTAACCTAACGCTCGCTACATGGGTATTATTGCATAAGTCTTTTGGGACCTCATTCATTACACGGTCAAATAAGCATCTTTGTTATGTGTTCAATAATAGTGTGAATCCTTGTATAACTCTAGTAGAAAGGAGGTGTTGTGAGTCATAATGCATTTATTGTCTATTCTATTTATAAACTTTTGATTGTTTCGATGATAGATAAGTTATGGTTATTGATCTAGTATCGAGAGAAATCTGTTAAGCATTCCACACACACACGTTTCTGGTTTGTGAGTTGGTTTGAGGGATTTATTCGAACTCTGTTTTAAGTCATTGCATTCTTAGAGGCATTGGCTTATTCATTTGGTTATGGTTATTCTGAGGGGATCGATTGCATTATCATTTAGTTGCATTCACGTAGTTGCATTCATGCATTAGGTTTGTTTTGTAGTTTTGAGTCTGTTTATGCTTGAGGACAAGCATCGATTCAAGTTTGGGGGTTGATAAGTGGATTTTATATCCACTTGGAACGCTTTATTACAAGCTTAAATTGGTGTTTTGGACTCAAGTTGTTGGTATTTTGATGTGTTTTTGTGTTATTGCATTTCAGGTATCAGTTAAAAGAAGAAAGGAGCTTTTAAAGGAAATATGATGAAAAGTGATCATATTTGGAATCCAAGGCCATTGTCAAGTTGTAGATAATCTCGTTAGCTTCGCGTGGGCAGTTGAATCGCCTAATTATGACGAGTAGAATTCAAGTTATGGCCAAAACAAGATTCATCAGAATTTTTCCAGACAGGCTGCAGGTGCCCGCCTGCTGGTGGAGGTGCCCGCCTGCTGGTGGAGGCGCCCGCCTGCTGGTGGAGGTGGCCGCGTACTGATGCATGGCTGACTTCGCTAATTTTGATGAAAAAGCTTTTTTTGAGTGGAATTTGACGATTTTAAGGGTCCTGGTCCAATATGGTCTTATATATACTTAAAAAATGGGTTTTCATCATCCGGGAAGATTGGGATACCAAGAAGAAGACCTAGAAGCAGAAAACTACTCTGAAAAAGAAGATCTTGTTTTCAACTTGTGATTCTTTGAATTAGTTGTAACTTTGGATGCTCGTTTTCGTTCTTGTTGAACCTAGATCTCATTTATTCGTACTTTAATTATTATTCAGTTTATTAAGATCTTGTTTTATTCCATGCTTTCATTGGAACCCATGGTGATAATGAGTTCAATTATGGGCTAATCGTTATCATGGGATTCTAGCGGATTTACTTATGGATTTCAATAATTAACTTGTTTCAATATCTTGGTATGTGGTGATTGTATTATATCCTAGTATTGGTTATGCTTTTTCATCTTATGTGCGTAACTAACATATAAGATAGCGTGTTAATCTCTATTGAAGCGACAGTGAATATAGAAGTTTAGAACTTGCCATGCTATCATAGGTTCATGTATTGTATGCATGATTAGTGGGTAACTCTAACCATTTTACTTGCCCTATGTAATCATGATAGATAACTTGTGCTTAAACCGTTATGTTGTCAAATTCTATAGATATATAGGGCCTCAATATAATTGATGCCTATTTAGCTTCTATCTCTTTTGTGGATGTCTGGTAGAATGGTACTCGTGCAACAAAAGTTGGCGTTTATCAGTTTCGTGTTATCTTATTAGTGTCATCATCGTCACATGCTAAGGTTAAGAATGAAAAGGCTATTGAATGAAGTAGTAATGAAGTTAGAATCCCATATTTGTCATATATATTAATTCAACCTCAATTCTCTTAGTTAATGTTATTTAGTATAATCTCTTAGTTTAATAAAAACTCAATTTGTTATTTGTCTTAGCATTGAGCGATAACCATACATTATTGCATAGGTGCATAAATTGAACTTAACCTAAACCAGTCTCTATGGGAATGAATCTGATTTATATCTTATACTACTTACGAACGCGTATACTTGCGTGAATATTAGCGCGTGTTTTCGCCCGAACAATTGCCTACAGGAAATTTAGAAAGGGAAAGAAGTTTTCCAGGAAAAGTGGAAGTTCTGATAAGAAAGGATTCAGAAAGTCTGAAGGCAAAGGAGGAAAGTCTGACAGAGGAGACAACTCAAATGTTAAATGCTACAATTATGGTGAAAGAGGCCACATATCTCCTGACTGCAAGAAAGGAAAAAGGTGACAAAGGCAAGGCACTTGTCACAAAGAAGAAAAGCTGGACATACACTTCAGATTCTGAAAATGAGGTGAACTATGCCTTGATGGCAAATGCTGATAGCAGTCCTAAAATTGCTCAATTGAAGGTACCTCAAACAACTTTTGCTTTTCATACTGATGATATTACTGAGTTGAGATTATATCTTAAAACCATGTTCATTAGTTATAGAGATCAAAATTTAACATGTGAAAGATTAACATCTAAAAATCTTGCTTTTAAAAAGAGAAATGACTATTTAGAAAAAGAGTTAGTTTTTCTTCATCAAACTAAGAAAGAAAGAGATGATGCTTTGAATGTTAGAGATGAAGTGTTAAAATTGAATGAATCTCTAAAAGCTGACGTAGAAAAGGAAAGTGAGATTATCAGAACTTGGACTAACTCTGGTAGAACAACTCAGGATATACTAAGTAGTGGAAACTGGAAAAGGGGCTTAGGTTATGGAGATGATAAAAGTGAGAAAGGAACTGTGCAAATTGAGCCAATTTTTGTTAAACATACTGTTAAGCCAGAGGTAAATTCTGTTAAGTTTGTAGCAAAAACTGTAAAGTCTGATTCTGAAAAGATTAAAGAGTCTAGGATAGAAGTCAAAGAAAAGTCAACTTCTGACAAACAGGATAAACGAGCTGAAGTAAACATAGGCTTAATGACAAAGAAGCAGCTTAAGCATAAGCTGAAAAAGATTAGAAATGTGAACAAGGTAAAGGAAGCTAGGAAAAATAGGAATGGAAATGAAGGTGTGAATAAAAGTAATAATTATATGCCTTTTCCTATGCTCCTAGAAAGAAATGTTTTAACTGTGGAAACTCTAACCATCTTGCTTCTTTTTGCAGGAAAAATAAAGATATAAACTCTTTACCTCCTAAATCAGGAGTTAAGAGTCAGTCTGTTAGGTTTAAACCACAAAATCCTTATTTTCATTGTGGTAGTTTATGGCATTCCATTTATACTTGTAAGGAATATCATAGTTTGTACTATGATTATTATCAAATAAAACCTTCTTTGAAGAAAGTTAGTATTATTCCTTCTAGTGTAAAGTCTGATGCAAAGTCTGATATAAAGTCTGATACATAGCATGTTAGCATAAACTCTAAAATTAAATCCGCTGCAAATGCTAATAAACTTAATAAGGCCAAAGGATCCAAGCAAGTCTGGATCCGTAAAACTAACCAATAGTGGTCTTTGTGATTGCAGGGCAACAGGAAAAACATCCTAGTTCTGGACAGTGGATGTTCAGGGCACATGACTGGAAATAAAGCCCTGCTATCAGACTTTGTGGAGAAAGCTGGCCCAGGAGTTTCTTATGGAGATGGCAACATGGGAAAAACTCTTGGATATGGCAATATCAATCTTGGGAATGTCATCATTGAAACAGTAGCTATGTCTCAGGACTTAAACACAATCTGTTAAGTGTGAGTCAAATCTGTGACAGAGGTTATCATGTGGATTTCTTTGAAGAACACTGTGAAGTTGTAAGCAATTCTACAGGCAAAGTGGTTCTGAAAGGTTACATGCATGGTAACATATATGAAGCCAGACTTTCAACAAGTTCTGATGGTCTTGCAATCTGTCTGTTGAGTAGAGCATCAATTGAAGAAAGCTAGAATTGGCACAAAAGACTCTCTCATTTAAATTTCAACAACATAAATGAGCATGTAAAGAAATATCTTGTGAGAGGACTGCCAAAAGCAGTATTTGCTCCTGATGGCCTTTGTGATTCATGTCAAAAGGCAAAACAAAGAAAATCTTCATTCAAGAGCAAAACTGAATCTTCAATTCTTGAGCCTTATCACCTACTGCATGTTGATCTATTTGGTCCAGTCAATGTCATGTCTATTACAAAGAAGACATATGCTATGGTTATAGTGGATGAGTTCACAAGATACACTTGGATGTATTTCTTGCACAATAATAATGAGACTGCATCTACTCTAACTGATCATGTCAAACAGCTAGATAAATTGGTCAAAGATTCTGTCAAAATTATAAGAAGTGATAATGGCACTGAGTTCAAGAATTCAATAATGGAAGAGTTCTGCAAAGAGCATGGAATTAAGCAGGAATTTTCTGCATATGGAACTCCACAACAAAATGGAGTTGTAGAAAGAAAGAACATGACCCTTATTGAAGCTGCACGAACTATGCTTGATGAAGCAAAGCTACCAACCTACTTTTGGGCTGAAGCTGCGCAGACTGCTTATTTTACACAGAATGCTACACTCATAAACAAGTATGTAAAAATACTATATGTGATGGTGAAGAAAAAGAAGCCAAATCTGAAATACTTTCATGTAATTGGTTGCAAGTGTTTTTTCTTAAGACTCATCCTGAAAAGCTGTCAAAATTTGATTTAAAAGCTCATGAAGGAATTTTTGTTGGATATCCACTTTCCACAAAAGCCTTCAGAGTCTACAATTTAAGAACAAGGATTGTATGGAATCTATCAATGTATCTTTTGATGATAATAAGATTACTGGACTTGAAAATTTCAATGATCATGATCAGCTGAGATTTGAAAATGAAGATTTAAATTCTGATTTTGTAAATTCTGATGACTTAAATCCTAATCCTGTAAGTTCTGACGGGTTAAGTTCTGATGTCATTGAAACTGTGGTAACTACTCCAAGGGAAAATGCACCTGTCCAGGGGGAGCAAGCTGAAGATCCTACCACAACTCAAGACTCTTAAGAAGCATTATAACCTGTCACTGGCTCTTCAAGTTCTGATTCATCAAGTTCTAATGAGCCAAATTCTGATAATTCTTGAAACTCTGATACTTCAAATCTTGAAGAATCCAACTCAAATTCTGAAGTCTCAGAGAGCATAACTACAGGGGGAGCATCAGAAAATGTTGATGGAGACAACATGGATCATGAGGGAGGATCCAGTTCTAGAGAACAACTTCCATCTGCAAGGAAGTGGACTAAAGCACATACACCTGACTTAATAATTAGAGATCCTGGAGCAGGTGTCAGAACTAGAACAACAACATCAAATGAATGTCTCTATCATTCCTTCTGTCTCAGACTGAACCAAAGAAAGTGGAAGAAGCTCTTCAAGATACTGATTGAGTGCAACCAATGCAGGAAGAGTTAAATGAATTTGAAAGAAATAAAGTCTGGACCCTAGTGCCAAGATCAAAGAACAGATCAATTGTTGGCACAAAATGGGTGTTCAGAAACAAAACTGATAGTGATGGTATAATTACTAGAAACAAAGCAAGGCTGGTTGCCAAAGGTTACTCTCAACAGGAGGGTATTGTTTATGATGAAACATTTGCACCAGTTGCTAGATTGGAAACCATAAGAATGTTTTTGGCTTATGCTGCTCACAAAAAGTTTAAAGTCTTTCAAATGGATGTAAAAAGTGCTTTTCTCAATGGAGAATTGAAAAAAGAGGTATATGTTGAACAACCTCCAAGATTTATAGATCCAAAAATTCCTAATCATGTCTACAGACTTGACAAAGCACTTTATGGCCTTAAGCAAGCTCCAAGAGCATGGTATGAGACTTTAGCTCAATTCCTTCTGGAAAGTGGATTTAACAGAGGCATAATTGATAAAACACTGTTCTATCTCAACCATGGAAAGGACTAACTTTTGGTACAGATATATGTTGATGATACCATATTTGGTTGTATAAATGCCAAACTCTGTGAAAGGTTTGCAAAGCTAATGCAGTCAAGATATCAAATGAGTATGATGGGAGAACTTAGCTATTTTCCGGGACTTCAAGTCAAGCAAAGTGAAGAAGGTACTTTTATCTGTCAATCCAAGTACACAAGAAATTTACTCAAGAAATTTGGAATACAAGACAGTTCAAGTGCATCCACTCCCATGACCACTGCAACTAAGTTAGATAAAGATACTGGTTCATCAGTAGATATTACTAACTACATAGGTATGATTGGCTCTTTACTTTATTTAACTGCAAGTAGACCTGATATCATGTATGCTACCTGTCTTTGTGCAAGATTTCAGGCTGATCCAAGGGAACCTCATCTAATAGTTGTGAAAAGAATTTTCAAGTATCTCAAGGGTATAGCTGATCTAGGATTGTGGTATCCTAGAGAATGAGATTTTAAGCTAATAGGTTACTCAGATGCAGATTTTGCAGGATGCAAAATAGACAGGAAAAGCACTATTGGAAGCTGCCAATTTCTTGGAGGCAGATTGGTTTCTTGGTTTAGCAAGAAACAGAAATCAATTTCCACATCAACTGCAGAAGCAGAATATATTGGTGTAGAAAGCTGTTGTGCACATATTCTTTGGATGAAGAATCAATTACTGGACTATGGGTTAGAATTTTCTAAAATACCTATTTACTGTGATAATCAAAGTGTAATTTCTATGACAGGTAATCTAGTTCAACATTCAATGACAAAGCACATCAGCATTAAGTACCATTTCATAAGGGAACATGTGATGGAAGGTACAATAGAATTGCATTTTGTTCCAACAGATCAACAACTAGCAGATATCTTCACAAAACCACTATGTGAAGCTACTTTTATAAGACGGGTAAATGAACTTGGAATGGTTTCAGGTTTTTTCTCTAAATCTGCTTAGTTTTTGTTCTCATGCATTAGACTTTATGATCAGTGTTTACAGATTGTTTTATCTTCATGTAATCTGTGCTTAAATTGTAATACATTAAATACTGATTGTTATCTGATGTGGATCTATATACTTTGATAGTGTTTTGAATGTTCTGTGTCTATTCAATCTAATGAGGATAACTGTACTAGATTCTGACCTAGTAGTCTTTAACATACTAGAAATCCCATATTTGAATTAGTTATTTATGTGGAAATTCATTAACACAAGCAAATTCTGATGATGAGCTTAGTTAAATTTACTTTGTGTATCTTATTACTAAGTCACAAACTAGATTCTTGCTTCTCATCTGTTAAATTCTGATGTCAGTAAATATTAAGGATGAACTACATGCTTGTTAAGCCTCACTTATCTGAAGAAAAGAAAAGAAAAGAAAATTGAAGTCAGGTACTCCTTTGAGATCTAGAGTAAATATGTGGAAGGGAAGACCCAAGTGCATTGATGGTATTAAGTTATATGCATTAGAAAAGCAAATAAATTTTTCTTGGTGACTTTTCATATTTTCTGATTACTGGAGAAATACTCTGATAATAGCATAAATTCTGATAGCATTTGTTATAACGACTCATGTATTTTTCTTTTTATTATTTAAAAGTGTAATAAAGATTTGAATAATTAAATAAAGATGTGTACTGGTTTTGGCAGCAGTTACTGATTGTTATTTAATTATTTATGATATGTTGATATGTGGGATTGAATTGTGTGATTTATTTGTGAGTTATATGATTTAATTTCGCTTGTAAAAGTAATTTTATTACAGCTTAATTCTATAGATATTTGGATTGTCTTTAAAATTGGTTTTATAATTTTATAATTGTGATAATTATTTTTAGGACTTTATAAAATTGAGAAATCAATATTTTATTAATTATTTATTTTAAATGATTTTCTGAGTATGTTTGGTTGTAAAATCCATATTTAAATATGGAAATCATCAAAAATTAAGAAACTCATATTTTATGAAGTTTATAATATTCTGAGAATTTTAAAATTATTTTGGGAATTTTCGGGAATCATTTCACCTCGCGTCGTTTCGTTATTTGTTAAAAAGCAGGTACAAGGCGTACCTTAAAAATTGTTTTTAAAATTCCAAAATTTCTGATTTAATTAACTTCGGGATATTTCAAACTTTTTAAGACAATTTTCGTAATTCTCCGAAGTTGTTTTAACTGTAACTCGATTCATTTAATTGGAAATAGCGAGCCAGAAATTACCCAAAAGAGTGACACGGGACAGATGTCATGCTCTCAGGATAATAAAAGGCTGAGTATTGTTTTTTTTTGTTACACGCGGCAGTGTATCGTGTTGTTGGGCTGTGACATCAATCTATTTGTTCTCGAACTCTCTCGGCTCTATTCTCTCATTTTCTCTCTCTAATCTCACTATTCTCTCCCTCTCTTAATCTCTATTTCTCTGTTTCCTCGCACTCTTCCTCCCCCGCTTGCTTCCTCCTCTCGGTAATTCCTATTCCGCCTATTTTTTTTATTTCATCGCCGTTTCTTCCCTTTTTTCTAGCCGCTGTCGCCGCCGGTTCTCCGGTTTACAGGCGGCGGTAGGTGATTATGTGTGTGTATTGTGTGATTCTGTGTGTGCTTCTGTGTTTGTGATATGTGTGTGTGTTTATGATATGTGTGTGTGTTTGTGATATATATGTGTGTATGTGATGTGCGTGTGTACGATGGGAAGTGATGGTTGTGCAGTGGTGGTGTGGTTGTGTTCATTGTGTTGGGCTTTCTGTGTTGTTGGGGCTTGCAATTCGGGCTTGATTATTTGGGCCTTCTGTTGGGCCTATTATTGGGCCTGGCAGTTGGGCTTAGTAGTTAGGCTTTAATTCTGGGCTTAATTGGTGTGCAGTTGGTTTTAATATGAGTTAATTGTGTTTTTGCAGGAAATTTTGTTGGCTGATTTTGTGAGATAAAATATCCGTGCAGTAAAAACAATTTTAATAATAATCAGTGAAATTTTTGTTTGGAATCCAAATTATCGGGTACCCCGAAAATTTTGCCGCCGTACCGCGATGACTCGTTACGAGCGGACGGTGGACGATGATGACGATGTTCTGAGTCCTAAATTTTATAAATAAATAAAATAATTACGTAAAATATTTTCGGACCTAAATAATTAATTTCGAATGATGTTGGGATGTATGTTGTATAAAATAATTAAGTGATATTGTGGATCGTTGAGATTGTTGACATCGATTTTAATCGACGGGTAGTCTTATAAATAAAGAAGTTGCTGCCAAAATTTCCTATAAAATATATATATATTTGTAAACGTACATATTTATATTATATGTGTTAGCCCTAATAGTGTTCAGACTACGTGATTACGTGATTATGTGTATAATAACTATACGAGTCGGGTTATTGAATTGGGTTATTAGGATTTGAGGATATCAAGCATGTCGGTATAACTAATTACGGTACTCTGTATTTGTAGATCCCAGTCCAGTTTTCCCAGGATCAAAGTTAGCGTGAAAGCTACTTAGGGTTTTGTACAGTGTTGCAAGGCAAGTACCACTGACCATTCTTTTATGGTTCAATACGTATAAATAGCTAAATGTTTTATTCTCGTAATGGAACATAAACGTTTTAAGTTACGTATCCCCTGTAGTTATAAATCACTGTTTTCAAATTGTTTTGGGGAAAAGTAACTTCGAAAGGTACCTATCTCGAACGAAATGATTTGTAAACTGGATTTTATATGTGTGCTGGTTAAATAAATGATTTTGAAAATGAGATAGGTACAAGTGTTTTGAAAACTGGATAAAACGGTCAAATATGGGATACATTGGGGCCAGAGTAAGCCTATTGAGGTGGCGTAAGAGGCTAATTCGGTTGCGCGCAATATAAAACCGATTAGTCCAGCAGGTCAGAGACCTAGCTAGTCTCTGAGTTCCGGAACAGGTAAATAGAATGGCAGATAGAGCCATCTGGTATTGATAGCCTGATCAGCTGTCTTCACATATCCGCTACGTATGTGATTTGGATTTGTGATTTACGTAAGAGCATAATAGTTGATACAACGGTTTTATAAAAGTGATTAACATGCTAAAATTGGACTCTGATATTTACACAACACACTACTATGTTGTTTTGATAAAGCATGCTAGTTAGTGATATCCAGTTATCTCTGATTTTCATTATAAAATGTTGATATCATGATTACAGCTCTGTTCCTATTATCATTACATTACTTCTTTTATTCCGTTATTCATATATTGGTGCTGCTGAGCTATTATGCTCACCCTTGCAAACTGTTATGCATATCTCGCAGATGCCTAGAAGACCAGTCAGACAGACCATGTTCCCGCCCCTACTGGACCCGGCTCCTCTGAGGTAGTTTGTATCAGGCCATGAGGTCTGATGAGTTGCTGAATAAAATTAGAGTGTGTTAGATGTTGAATAAGTGAGTTATAATAATGTGAATCTGAACCATACTTGAACCTGGATCGGATCTTGGTTTGGGGTCAAGTTAGTATATTTTAATAATAATTCAGTTGTTTATATTTTTGGTGATTGTGTTTGGTGACGTCAACTCCTGACCCCGGGGTTGAGGCCGTCATAGTTGGTATCAGAGCTACAGGTTCAAGTCCTTGATTCAGGTTAGGGATTGTGTCGAGTAGGTGATAACGTGAGTCTATAGGTGTGAGTCAGCAACTCATATAGAGGAGAAAACCTTTAGAGTCAGTTGAGGGTTTCGACGGCGTTACCCTGGCATCTATTAAATGTTTTGATAGAATTGCTGTGGCGCCCTCCAAACCCGGGTCAGAAGTTTGGGGTCCACACACACACCTTAATCATAACCTGATTATAACAATAATAAAGATAATAATAATATATGCAATGACCTCACTTACCAACCACCACGGACCGCAACAGGTTAAAGTATGCACACAAGCCAAACACACTAATATATTACAAACCGTTCAAATCCCAACTATTTCAAATTCAAACTGAGTATTAAACATTATTACAAACTTTTACAAACTTAAATTATTCCAAAAGAAGCCTACTAGCTCAGTTTTCTCAACCTGAGCCCCTAGCTCTCGCGCTGGACTGGGGATCCTCTTTACCAACTGGTTCCTTTTTAACTGAAAAGAATATAAACAACATCGCACAAATGAGCTAACTAGCTCAGCAAGTCACAATGACAAAACTGAGAATAATGATCATCAGGTGAATATGGTTATGATATCAAGTGAACAATGGATTATGATTTAGAATTGGATATTATACTTTTAATTTAAAAACCAAGGTTAGGCTGCTAATCAGTCACGCACTAACCCCGAGCAAGGCACACAGCATTGCTCTAACTACTGGATCCAAGGCACACATTGGCCTAACTTGACCATTATATGGTCTTACCATGAATCTGGTCCACAATTTTATAAACACAATCCAATTCTAACATAATAACAGAGTATGCAATAATAAACAATAACCGAAATCATTAACAACAATAAATGTTTAACAATGAAAGGGTTTCAATCCTTGTAATAGTCGGGTTCGCCGGAGAACACGTTCCCGGCGTCCTCACCCCACCAACACCTCCAGATCACATCTACACAATACCAGGAACACAACCATGCAATCAATTCATCCTAACAATCCCTGAGTTGGCCGGAACTTGGCCGTGAAGTTTTCCAGTTTCCGGCGAACATCGGAAAACTTCAAAACACAACTCCCTTCTCTACAGACCTCGTTGGTTCATGAAACTTATACGACTAGATTGCAAATTTCACAGAGAACACAACCCACTATAACACAACATCAATCTATCACAGAATAAGAAACCCCCAAATTTCAATTAAGAACTTTCATACGGGTTATAAACCCTAATTTTGAAATTCGAAAATCAAACTCAAATTTGAACATGTTATTGAACTCCAAATCAGACGTATGACATATGAAAATCATCAGGAAAACAAGCTCTACAACATGCAATCATCAAATCATACAAACAATCATCCGAACAAAAATTCATATTTTTAATAAAAGAAATTCGAAAATAAATAAATTTTTAGAAAAATAACCTTGATTTCTGCAGTGAAACAAAGCTCAGAATCTGATAGAACACTTTAAATCCTTCGTTTTGGTTACTCAAGCTTTGAAAACAGAGATCGGTAACGCCTTCGTTTTGCTGTTTGATTCTTAGAACAGTTTTAGGAAATTAGGGCTTTTCTCTGAAAATTATATAATTAACTATCTGCAAATGATTTTGATACGAAATAAAATACGGTAAAATGCTATTTATAATTACGGAAAATTTGTATCCCGTTGGATCATTCCGGATATAAAACGGTACGTTTATTTGTAAAAACTAATCCAAACGGTATCGGTTTTCGGGATAATTATCCAAATCAGTACAATTTGTACTGCGGTCTTGGTCTCAGCGCCTGGTTACACGTATTACGAAGTGATAATTGTGATAGTTTAATAAAAAGCTCCCGTTTATCGAAAATACGGGTTTTATTGATTTACCGAAACGAATATTATATCGAAAATGTTTCGCCGGGACCCGCGCAGGACAAACTGTACGCCGGATCGAAAAAGTCGAAACATGGAATATGCTCGAAATATTACAATTAGGTTAGGAAGGAGTTCTCGAAAGAGTTTCGGGTTCCAAAAATGTAACAACGGTTGACGTCGGTTGGTTCCCGTTTTTATAAAATAGATTTTAATTACCCGGAAAAAGATTTTAGAAATTTCATATGATTCTTATAAATCCATAAACCAACATAAAAATAATTAGGAAGATATGACAATTATCTATATTTTATTTTGGACATATAAAAATTAAAATACTCAATTAATAGTTTTTTTGAATATTCAAGTACAGATAACATTTAACAATTAGCCCACAGAATGGATACCGAACACACATAATAATTATATAATAGCAAAAATAATTACACGATATATCCCGGATATTACATCCTTCCCCCCTTAAAAGGATTCTGTTCTCAGAATCTCTAAGAAAACAAATGAGGGTACTTTTCTCTCATATCACTTTCTAACTCCCAGGTTGACTCTTCAACCTTTGGGTTTCTCCACAATACTCTTACTAACTTTATGTAAAAACCCCAATTTTTGGGAAATTTTTGAAACCCTTATGAATAGTGTTTTTGCTGAATGAGAAAACTTTTCATGCCACACTATGTAGGGGTTCTGATATGGATATTCTGAGATTTTATTAGTACTTTATATGGGATATAAGTGTATGTAAAGATCGTCAGAATCCAAATCCGAACACTTTGATTTTTCCCGGAAATACACTAGATACGGAAAGATTTGAGAAAAAGGTAACAGGATAAAAAGGATTTAAATTAAAGGATTATAGGAGAGGATCATAAAAGGAATATAATATATTGAGAAAGGTTAAGGGAACCTAAGTAATAAGATCCCGGGTATGATCCTTCAAACGATAAACGAAAATAAAAGTTAAGCGAACCGTATAACAGATCAGCGGTCATTAGGCAAACAATTAGGAAGTTAATCAAAGGGATTAGAGAGGATGATGTCACCCAACCAATGAGAAGAGGACAAGGAGGGGAGGATGACATCATGAGGATGACACAAGCATGACATGGGAAGGAAGGAGATGTGGTGGCTTTTTAACCACACAAAATCAAGGGCAACTAGGTAATTTACTAAAACAAACACAAAAATCAAACCAACCAAGCCAAGGAAATCATTTTTCATCAAAATCAAAAAGAAACCAAGGCATTGTTCTTCATGCTCTCGGCCAAAACAGAACCAGAACACTAAAACTGCTGTATCTCCTTCATTTCTCACTCAAATATTATGTTCTATAGCTCATTGGAAAGGTATTGAGATGGCCTACAACTCTTGTTCACAAGTCTCGTCCAAATAATCATGGTAAGACCCTCATTTTTACAGTTCTTTAAATCGGACTTTTAGAAACTTCAAAGCCTAACTTTGTGTTCTTGATTTCTTTGGAAAGATCAAGCTTGTAGGAGGCTCCCTAAGGCTTCCTAGCAACTTAACACCTCCCAAGGAAGGTATAAACTTCAAACCCTGGCCTTTACTTTATTTGTTAGTAAGTTTAATGGTTGATGTTGTGAAATGAGAAGCATGGATTGTGATTATTAGTAGTTTGGTTTGATTTGGAAGTGTTTTTGGTAATTGAAGCTTGATTATAGTTCATAGGTCTTGATTGTGGTTGTTTGAGTTGAAAACCTTGGAGATTATGGACTGATGTGGTATGGTTTAGGTGAAGTTTTGTTGTATTGATGGTTATGAGTTGGTTGGTGGTTAATTGGAGTAGTTTAAACATTGGTAATCGCGTAAACATAGCCGTCGTAACGTCCGATTTTCTTTGGACTGTTTTTGTGCATAACATTAGGACCCGAGAACCCCCTGCTAGATTATGACCACTGCCATATTTAGATAGCTCATGTTACGAGCTTCGTTTTGATATGTAGTTCGTTCGATTCCGATGCACGGTTTAGGAGAAACGACCGTTTCAAGTAACCGCGTTTCGCGAACGAAACTTTTCCCCTCGCCTTACTTTGAAACATAGGTTAAAGACCAAAAAGGGTTAATTAATGTATGAAACATTTATGGTAAGTGTTTTAGGCAGTTGGTAAGACACTCGCGAAGGAATCGCTTTAAAACTCTTAAAGGTTAAATTATTAAAAATGGTGGAGCCGAGGGTACCCGAGTGACTTAAGCGAATCAGTGAGCGCAAAACAAGCGTTAGAGTCTAAGTTAGTTAAAGTATAGATTTACAAGTGATTTTGGTTTAATTCCAACTTACTTGTTGTTTATAGGTTACCAGACTCGTCCCGAGCCTTTTATCACCCCAAGTCGCTCAGGCAAGTTTTCTACCCGATATACTGTTGTTGTGATGTAAATATATGTATATGCATTATCTTGTGATAGTGCATGATTGTTATTAGCAAATGTTGTGATATATTGAAGCATGCTGATATGGTGTATATATATATGCATGCCTGTCTCATATTCTTGAGTTATATATCTGTTGGTTCAGTTGATAATACCTATGCTAGAGGATAGCGGTAACTTGCATATACCCTTAGTATAGGGACCCAAAGGTGAAAATATTTTCTAAAACCGGGAGTCGAGGATCCCGAGTAGATTTTGTATATATATATATATGGATATAGTTTTTAAAACTATTAATCGAATAAGGTTTATTCGATAACTTTAAACTTTATTTAATTATTGAATATTATTTTGAATATTATTCGAAGGCGTATGACTCCTTTTATTTATTTATCTGAATATTATTTGAATATTCATTCGAAGGCTTATGACTCAGTTTATATTATTTAATGAATATTATTTGAATATTCATTTGAGGATCTATGACTCCGATTATTTGTCGAGGTATATTCTTTATTTTATTAAAGAATAAGGTGTCAATAATCAAACTTATTTTTGATTATTCAAATAAAGATAGTACTTTCATATAAGTATATCTTTGGTTATTTAATACTCGTTTCAAGTATAAGTTTTAATACTTCTACTTCAATTATTTTTATAAAGATTATTCTTTATGGGAATATTATTTTAAATATTAACATTCAGTCATTTTCTAAATATTCTGGGGACTGATTTACTTCATTAAATCAGTTTTACTCCAAACACTCTTTAAAGTATTTTCGAGTCTTTAAAATGATTTTCAAAAGTTAGAGCGGATCCCAAAACTATTTTTATATTTAAGATCTTCCTTTTAAAAAGGGGATTTAAATACTCGCTCAAAACCTGGGGGATCCGGCTCGGTGGTGTGTTTTATATTCGCAACAAGGTTGCTGTCTTGGTAAAAGAGTTTTTGATTACTTACCCAATATTCGGGAAGTAAAATTCTTGGAACAAGTTAATCCATTAACAGGCATCGCCTGGGAAATATCGGTGAGTTTTCCTTTCCAACTAGGTACGACTTCTTGGTGGAGCCGTATCAACAAGTTTCTACTTGGGGAAAGGGGGAAACGAGCTTTACGTTTCAGAGTCATGGATTTCATCTGAACTAGGAGTGGCGTAAGTGGTCGAGTAGCGCCGGCCCAGCCTTATTATATTGGCCCAAATGGCCTGGAAGTTCCGCTAAGGCGGTCCATTTCTTAGGAGTTCAGTGTTCGGTTGACAAGTAAATCCGACAGGTTCTCCTCTACATGTAGAAAATGGTGGGGTTGCACTACTACGACTGATCATCGTAAGTGGTCTTCCTGGCGCGGCAAACTCCCGTAATGAGTTCATCATCCAATTGGATAATTTCTGCAACACTACCCAGAGCACTTCGATAGAAAGGCTACGGTTGGGCGATTGTTGAGTGTTGGCAGGGTCAAGTTTTCAAAATGATGTTTACATCAAATGAAGTATCTCGTAACTTCATTTTATTTTGATAATATTTTAAAGATTTAATCTATTCAAATCTTGCCTTATAGTCTCATCTATGTGATGAACTTTTGAAGCTAATTATAACTTGAACGGTGGTAGTTCAAGTAGTATTTGGGAAAGATATAAGTATATTGGGGTATCTTGTAACTTCATCTTTTAAACTTATATCTAATTAATAATTGTCTTATGAATGACAAAGATTTTCAGAAAAACGTTGAGACAAGGTTAGATATATGAGATCACCTTGCAACGATATTTTTTTTATACAGTTATACACTGGGACTTTGTGTATATTGTGCATGGAAGAGGACTTCCAATATTTTGAAAAGTATATATGTATATATATATACTGAATATTTTGCGACTTCATCGCATTAAGATATCAACTTGGTTCATTTCTTTTGACCAAGACTTTCATGAGTACTATGAGAAGGCTCATATATTGTTAGTCATTATACATATTATTTTGGTGGGCTTGCTGCTCACCCTTGCTTTCTTCTTTCATCACACAACATCAGATAGACAAGATGAACCGGACCAAGCTACCGATTCGCAAGAGGTTAAGAGACGTTCCGCAGTTTTCTAGAAGCACTGATGCCGCCATAGCTGAGGTAGGAACTACCAATAGGCTAGGCTTTCAACTTTTGATGTATCAGATTATGTATATTTATGAATTGTAATAATGGCAAAGAAATGTAAATTTATTCAGAAACCTGTTTAAGGTGTATTGGCATATAATTGTGGAATAAAATGACTTGTGATTATTTTTGGATATTCATCTCTGAGACTATAACTTGTGGTGTGTGTGTTTATTGTGGGGTCACAGTACAGAGTAGTTGATTATTTATTAAGATTGGGTGTTGTTAAGGGAAATGGAACTCGTGACAACCCGGATCCCCGACCCCGGATTTGGGGGTGTTACAAAAATGGTATCAGAGCTAAGCGTTATAAACCTCAGAGATGATGGGACGTTAAGATAATAAGTTCACTAAGATAATAAGAACTCTTGCCAAGTTCATAGTCGGGCTACCTAACGTAGTACTGACAGTTAAAACCCTTATGGGAACCCTTATAAATATCGTGATAGGAGCGTAGTTCGTTATCGTATATGGTAGCGGGACTCCGAACCCTGAAGTTGAGGAACATCAACGCGATGATGTTTTATTACTAATTGGAGATCAGATTGTGGATCCAATAGAGCGTCCTAACGCAGGACCGAATGATGTTGATATTGAGGATGTAGCGGTTGAGGATGTTGTCCTAGAAGGGATAGTTGCTGAGGAGGATCCCATGGAGGATCCTGACGAGATTGGATAAAGGACCACTGATGAATTGATGACCCTGGTTGGGTCGACTACCAGAGGTTCGTTCAAGTTTGTAAAGATAGTAGCCCCTTTAACGCGGCTTACTCGTAAGACTGAGAAGTTCGAATGGACAGAGAAATGCGAGAACAACTTTTAAGAACCGAAGCAAAGGTTGGTGACGTTCCCTATGTTGGCGTTGCCGGATGGAAAATGAGATTTTGTGATTTGTAAGTGACGCTTCGCATAAGGAATTAGGGTGCTTCTTATATAGCACAGCAAGATAATCGCGTCTGCGTCAAGACAATTAAGGGAATTTAAAATTCGATATCCCCACCCATGAGCTTGGGCTCGTGGCAATAGTTTTGCCCTAAAGATTTGAGGCACTACTTGTATGGAGAGAAGTGTGAGATTCACAAACCATAGGAGCTCTAGTACATTTTCACGTAGAAAGAGCTCAACATATGCCAGAGGAGGCAGTTAGAGCTAATCAAGAATAATGATTGGGAGATTCTTTATCATTCGGGGAAAGCCAATATGGTGGCTGATGCCCTTAGTAAAAAAGAGAGACTCAAGATGATAATGTCTTTTGGAGAGTTTATAAGAGATTTTGAGAAAATGGAAATAGTAGTGAAGGTAACCGGAGCCGGTACCGAAAAGCTGTTTGAGATAGGAATACAGCCCGAATTATTGGAAAAGAACATATTGTGCCAGTAAAAGTGATGAATGAAGGCAGAGAGCCAACAAATAGATATGAGATTAATACCGAGAGAGATGATAAGGGAATAATGAGGTATTCCTATAGAATTTGGGTTCCAAATGTTTAAGAGCTTAAAGATGAAATCTTAGATGAAAGCTAGTTTGAGGAATAAGAGTTAGAGCAAACCCTGAACGTGATAGTCAGGGAGGTTGCCACCAAGACAAAAGGAACCCATAACATAATGGAGTGGAAAATGAGGATTTTAAATTAAAAGATGACCCCAATTATGGGGAGTAGGATGAAACATTTCATACTAAGGAAACAGAAAGTCGAGTAAGGAAAGGAGACCCGAGACGGTACTCCTATACGGCAATTCATGGACCTGTCTAGACAGAACTTATATTTTATTCCCAACCACCACCTTGAGGAAATAATATGGTGTGAAATTCTTTTATGACCTTTAAATCGCTAAGCTCTCAGAGTTCCAAGGAACAGGCTGACCCAGCCGAGGCAAGAGCCTGGCTAAAGGAAATATAGGAATCATTTGAGATTCAAAATGATTGATGAACCACAAAAGACCGTTTTTGTCACTTACCCTCCTAAGAGAGAGACCACCCGCTGGTGAAAGACCAAGAAAGGCACGGAGCCAGAGGTTAGAATAAACTGATTTAAGTTCAGTCAATTGTTTTCGGGAAAGTAATTCCCAAAGATAAGGAGATAGTGTAAAAGCTTTGGAGCTAGAACAAAGGCAGACAAGTATGATAAATTATGAATCTAAGTTGTAAAAGTTGTCAAGATTCGTTCTGAGGACACGAATCCAGAATGACGGGATGTTTGAAATCAATGCTTATATTGTGATTGATTTGTGAAATAATGATAAGAGAAAGGAAAATAAAAAGAAACTGAAGTGGAAAGGAATATAAAGGCAATAGAGTTTGAGGAATGATAAGGGAGTTGGGTATGAGGAAACCCTAAAGACTCATAGCAATAGAAATAGAAAAGTATGTAATCGTCAGGATGATGATGATCCACCATGAGTTAAAATTGATGGTTGAAGGCATAAGAGATACATATATTGTACCCCCTTTAAGTTGGGAGGATTCGAGGAAACCTTGAGATAGTTCAAAGGATAAATATTGAGACACGGATAGACTGAGGAGACAAGAAAGTAAGAAATCAGGAAAAATTGGATGAAGGAAGTGACCTTCAATAATGTGAAATGTAAGACCGGTGGCTCGATACCCAGAAAGGGAGACGCCAGGTATGAGAGATATCCCAACATTGAGATGACTGTTGAGATAAACAACAAAAGTAAATAAGGAATTATTAAGAAGAAGTTCACGTTGAACACGACCAAATCTTCCAGAACATCCTTGTTATCGTTACCAAATTAGGCAAGACAAGCGGATAACCATTGTTATCTTTTGGAGGCCATATGGATTGACCTCAATTTGAATAAGGATGCTATTATGAAGTTAGGTATAGACTATCGAGGTGGGAATGATGAATAAGATAATCTATCAAGGATATATGACTTGATTTATCCATGGAAGGATGCAGGTACCTTTTAAAGGTGGAATTAAGGATAGAACATTGGTAACTTAAAATGAATCCGAGGGGACTGCATAAAGGTTGGCATGTCACCCTTAATAGGGACAGTATGAGTTTTGACAGTATGATTGGGAAAGGGTTAAGGTAACAACAACCTTTAAGAATCAGTGGAGAAATGTTTCAGAAGAATATAGACAATGGTTCTAGTATTAGTAAATGGTATTGTGACATGCCCTGTATCTAGGGAATACAGGAGGAACGATTGAAGGATAACCTTAGAGGTTTTACAAGGAGAAAGGTAATATTCAAAATTCTCAAGAATAGAAATGTTGATAAAGGAAATATGACGTAATTATAATGTTGCCAAGTGAGGCACGTGCTAAACCACGAGAAAGTATGGATCGAACCAGTAATGGTCGAAATTATTCAGGGCAATTATGACTTAAGATAAAAGATGTTCTAATTATGATTGAGAGTCAGTCATGACAGTGATTAACCTCTAAAGACTGAGGCAATAACTTATGGAAAAATGGTGATTTTTTTTTACTCATCAGATTTTAAGGAAAGCATTTTCACATAAGCTGTGATTGAAATAAGGTAGAAAATTTATTTGGAGATGGTTAAAGTGACATTGACTGTAAGGAAATTTTACTATCAGGAAAGGCCAAAGAGGTGGCCGACACTTTAAAGGTAAGAGGATAATTATAGGCGCTTGTGCCAAAAGAATACAGTGATGATGGTTAAAACTGTGAAGGTTGTATTATGGTTTGGAAGATTGACATTCCTTCTGATGACTGTGCAATACCCAGCCGTAATAGTAGTTGGTAAAGGTTTAATTCGTGTAATCGCCATGAGCGGGCTATCTATCTTAGAAGGTACTATCTTGAGAATGAGCCTGGACCATGTTTTAAAAGGACTTAACGAACCTTTGAGATCAGGAGTGTTCTTCATGAATCAGAAATGGTGATTATGTTACCTCCTTAGAAGGATTTGATACGACATGTATGGACTCCGTATGGTTAGCTATTAAGATTTCATGGAAAGTGAATGATGACAGTGGGTCAGTGGTGGACCATAGTAAGGCAGCAATGATTCTGCGAGTAACGAGCTGATTACAACCGTGAGAGTTGTATTGGAATGGATGTTGAGATTGAGTACCACTAAACGGGTCGTGGTAGTGTATAAGTTATCATTGATAGACTAATTAAGTAGAGTATCTACCTATTGAATATTTATTCCCTCTTATGAAAAGAGAGTCGTATTACTATATGAGGAAGGTTGCGGTGCAAGCATAGAACTCTAGTAACGGTGATGTCTAAAATGAGATCCCAGGTTCGATTTTCGAAATCGAGGGAGTTTCAAAGGTGATTGTGTATAAGCTCGAGGAAGAGCATGGGTCCATAGAATGATGGACGGAATAGAAATATTTAGGCATGGGAAATACGATGCTATAATACTTGATGCTGATATAAATACGTATATGTTTTGTTCTCCTATGACAAACCTCTATAGTTCAGAGGTAGGTTCCAAGCCAGATATTTTGTGGCAGTATATTTTTTTTATATATACAATTCTCTTCAGTTCGTTCTTTTCTCTTCTTTTCATTTCATGTAAGTTGAGAAGAACAACCCTTCCAGAAGGGGAGGTATTGCCGAATGACTGTCTATCTGTGTGATAGAAGCCTAGTAGGATACCAACTATTGTTTAATTGCTTGTCAAGTACTAAAGGCTGGCCACCTTCTGTACTAACTATGCGAGATAACAAGTGTTCATGATCATAGTGATCTCTCAATAAATTCTTTTACTTCTATATGAAGGATTAAGCTTTCGAAAATAGAAACAGCTGAAAAAGGAGTAGTAAAGTTATGGTGGTATTCAGAATGGGAACACATTCGTAATACTAAGGTTGACGTGGTTATTAAAAGGTTATAGAACGCTAACGAGCAAAAGTATAACCAGTATAATATTAGGAACGGAAGGTAGTAGCGATTACGAACTCGAAAAGAATGGGTATTGAGAAGCAAAAGCTCTAATGCTAAACGCTATAATGAGAGTCTGTGCAATAGACTTGAAAAAATTTGGAATGATCACTTAACGCGGATTTAGTTATATCACGACAATAGATCATATGTCATTATCGAGGTGTCACCTTATGAGATCCTTGAGGGAAGATAATGTCGATCTCCCTTATGTTAGGATGAAGTTGTAGAGCGCAAGATGCTCGGACCCGCAGTAGTCCAAAGGACCAGGGATATAATAGATCTAATCAGAGGACGGCTGGTAGTAACCCAAGATGGACATAAGAGGTATGCTGATTTGACTCAAAAAGGACAAAGAGTATGAAATAGGGGGCCTAGTAATGTTATAGGTATCCCCTTGGAAACCCTTGAAAAAGGATTGATGAGGTTCGGAAAGAAAGGAAAGCTAAGTCTACAATTTGTTGGACCCTTGGATATATTAAGACGTTTGGGAAGTTAGCATATGAGCTAGCCCTACCCCCGAACCTGTAGCAAGTTCATAACGTGTTCCACGTATCAATGTTAAGGAAGTGTAATTCAGATGCCAGACAAATAGGGGCATATGAGCGCATAGACATGCAACCAGACGTAACCTATATGGAGAAACCAGGAAGGGTATAGAGTAAAAAGGAATGAGTGCTTAGGAGAAGGGTTATCAAACTAGTAAGAGTTTGATGGTAGAACCACAATGTGAGAAAATTTACTCGAGAGTTAGAAAGTGCAATGCTAAGAGAGTATCCCTATTCATTTTCTATCTGATTCCGGGACGGAATCCTTTTAAGGAGGGGAGACTGTAATAACCCCAATTTTTGGGAAATTTTTGAAACCCTTATGAATAGTGTTTTTGCTGAATGAGAAAACTTTTCATGCCACACTATGTAGGGGTTCTGATATGGATATTCTGAGATTTTATTAGTACTTTATATGGGATATAAGTGTATGTAAAGATCGTCAGAATCCAAATCCGAACACTTTGATTTTTCCCGGAAATACACTAGATACGGAAAGATTTGAGAAAAAGGTAACAGGATAAAAAGGATTTAAATTAAAGGATTATAGGAGAGGATCATAAAAGGAATATAATATATTGAGAAAGGTTAAGGGAACCTAAGTAATAAGATCCCGGGTATGATCCTTCAAACGATAAACGAAAATAAAAGTTAAGCGAACCGTATAACAGATCAGCGGTCATTAGGCAAACAATTAGGAAGTTAATCAAAGGGATTAGAGAGGATGATGTCACCCAACCAATGAGAAGAGGACAAGGAGGGGAGGATGACATCATGAGGATGACACAAGCATGACATGGGAAGGAAGGAGATGTGGTGGCTTTTTAACCACACAAAATCAAGGGCAACTAGGTAATTTACTAAAACAAACACAAAAATCAAACCAACCAAGCCAAGCAAATCATTTTTCATCAAAATCAAAAAGAAACCAAGGCATTGTTCTTCATGCTCTCGGCCAAAACAGAACCAGAACACTAAAACTGCTGTATCTCCTTCATTTCTCACTCAAATATTGTGTTCTATAGCTCATTGGAAAGGTATTGAGATGGCCTACAACTCTTGTTCACAAGTCTCGTCCAAATAATCATGGTAAGACCCTCATTTTTACAGTTCTTTAAATCGGACTTTTAGAAACTTCAAAGCCTAACTTTGTGTTCTTGATTTCTTTGGAAAGATCAAGCTTGTAGGAGGCTCCCTAAGGCTTCCTAGCAACTTAACACCTCCCAAGGAAGGTATAAACTTCAAACCCTGGCCTTTACTTTATTTGTTAGTAAGTTTAATGGTTGATGTTGTGAAATGAGAAGCATGGATTGTGATTATTAGTAGTTTGGTTTGATTTGGAAGTGTTTTTGGTAATTGAAGCTTGATTATAGTTCATAGGTCTTGATTGTGGTTGTTTGAGTTGAAAACCTTGGAGATTATGGACTGATGTGGTATGGTTTAGGTGAAGTTTTGT
The DNA here is from genome assembly GCF_009905375.1 of Apium graveolens. Taxonomy (NCBI): domain Eukaryota; kingdom Viridiplantae; phylum Streptophyta; class Magnoliopsida; order Apiales; family Apiaceae; genus Apium; species Apium graveolens. The sequence continues at coordinate 157,681,059 of NC_133655.1, read as the reverse complement.
TGTATTGATGGTTATGAGTTGGTTGGTGGTTAATTGGAGTAGTTTAAACATTGGTAATCGCGTAAACATAGCCGTCGTAACGTCCGATTTTCTTTGGACTGTTTTTGTGCATAACATTAGGACCCGAGAACCCCCTGCTAGATTATGACCACTGCCATATTTAGATAGCTCATGTTACGAGCTTCGTTTTGATATGTAGTTCGTTCGATTCCGATGCACGGTTTAGGAGAAACGACCGTTTCAAGTAACCGCGTTTCGCGAACGAAACTTTTCCCCTCGCCTTACTTTGAAACATAGGTTAAAGACCAAAAAGGGTTAATTAATGTATGAAACATTTATGGTAAGTGTTTTAGGCAGTTGGTAAGACACTCGCGAAGGAATCGCTTTAAAAATCTTAAAGGTTAAATTATTAAAAATGGTGGAGCCGAGGGTACCCGAGTGACTTAAGCGAATCAGTGAGCGCAAAACAAGCGTTAGAGTCTAAGTTAGTTAAAGTATAGATTTACAAGTGATTTTGGTTTAATTCCAACTTACTTGTTGTTTATAGGTTACCAGACTCGTCCCGAGCCTTTTATCACCCCAAGTCGCTCAGGCAAGTTTTCTACCCGATATACTGTTGTTGTGATGTAAATATATGTATATGCATTATCTTGTGATAGTGCATGATTGTTATTAGCAAATGTTGTGATATATTGAAGCATGCTGATATGGTATATATATATGCATGCCTGTCTCATATTCTTGAGTTATATATCTGTTGGTTCAGTTGATAATACCTATGCTAGAGGATAGCGGTAACTTGCATATACCCTTAGTATAGGGACCCAAAGGTGAAAATATTTTCTAAAACCGGGAGTCGAGGATCCCGAGTAGATTTTGTATATATATATATGGATATAGTTTTTAAAACTATTAATCGAATAAGGTTTATTCGATAACTTTAAACTTTATTTAATTATTGAATATTATTTCGAATATTATTCGAAGGCGTATGACTCCTTTTATTTATTTATCTGAATATTATTTGAATATTCATTCGAAGGCTTATGACTCAGTTTATATTATTTAATGAATATTATTTGAATATTCATTTGAGGATCTATGACTCCGATTATTTGTCGAGGTATATTCTTTATTTTATTAAAGAATAAGGTGTCAATAATCAAACTTATTTTCGATTATTCAAATAAAGATAGTACTTTCATATAAGTATATCTTTGGTTATTTAATACTCGTTTCAAGTATAAGTTTTAATACTTCTACTTCAATTATTTTTATAAAGATTATTCTTTATGGGAATATTATTTTAAATATTAACATTCAGTCATTTTCTAAATATTCTGGGGACTGATTTACTTCATTAAATCAGTTTTACTCCAAACACTCTTTAAAGTGTTTTCGAGTCTTTAAAATGATTTTCAAAAGTTAGAGCGGATCCCAAAACTATTTTTATATTTAAGATCTTCCTTTTAAAAAGGGGATTTAAATACTCGCTCAAAACCTGGGGGATCCGGCTCGGTGGTGTGTTTTATATTCGCAACAAGGTTGCTGTCTTGGTAAAAGAGTTTTTGATTACTTACCCAATATTCGGGAAGTAAAATTCTTGGAACAAGTTAATCCATTAACAGGCATCGCCTGGGAAATATCGGTGAGTTTTCCTTTCCAACTAGGTACGACTTCTTGGTGGAGCCGTATCAACAAGTTTCTACTTGGGGAAAGGGGGAAACGAGCTTTACGTTTCAGAGTCATGGATTTCATCTGAACTAGGAGTGGCGTAAGTGGTCGAGTAGCGCCGGCCCAGCCTTATTATATTGGCCCAAATGGCCTGGAAGTTCCGCTAAGGCGGTCCATTCCTTAGGAGTTCAGTGTTCGGTTGACAAGTAAATCCGACAGGTTCTCCTCTACATGTAGAAAATGGTGGGGTTGCACTACTACGACTGATCATCGTAAGTGGTCTTCCTGGCGCGGCAAACTCCCGTAATGAGTTCATCATCCAATTGGATAATTTCTGCAACACTACCCAGAGCACTTCGATAGAAAGGCTACGGTTGGGCGATTGTTGAGTGTTGGCAGGGTCAAGTTTTCAAAATGATGTTTACATCAAATGAAGTATCTCGTAACTTCATTTTATTTTGATAATATTTTAAAGATTTAATCTATTCAAATCTTGCCTTATAGTCTCATCTATGTGATGAACTTTTGAAGCTAATTATAACTTGAACGGTGGTAGTTCAAGTAGTATTTGGGAAAGATATAAGTATATTGGGGTATCTTGTAACTTCATCTTTTAAACTTATATCTAATTAATAATTGTCTTATGAATGACAAAGATTTTCAGAAAAACGTTGAGACAAGGTTAGATATATGAGATCACCTTGCAACGATATTTTTTTTATACAGTTATACACTGGGACTTTGTGTATATTGTGCATGGAAGAGGACTTCCAATATTTTGAAAAGTATATATGTATATATATATACTGAATATTTTGCGACTTCATCGCATTAAGATATCAACTTGGTTCATTTCTTTTGACCAAGACTTTCATGAGTACTATGAGAAGGCTCATATATTGTTAGTCATTATACATATTATTTTGGTGGGCTTGCTGCTCACCCTTGCTTTCTTCTTTCATCACACAACATCAGATAGACAAGATGAACCGGACCAAGCTACCGATTCGCAAGAGGTTAAGAGACGTTCCGCAGTTTTCTAGAAGCACTGATGCCGCCATAGCTGAGGTAGGAACTACCAATAGGCTAGGCTTTCAACTTTTGATGTATCAGATTATGTATATTTATGAATTGTAATAATGGCAAAGAAATGTAAATTTATTCAGAAACCTGTTTAAGGTGTATTGGCATATAATTGTGGAATAAAATGACTTGTGATTATTTTTGGATATTCATCTCTGAGACTATAACTTGTGGTGTGTGTGTTTATTGTGGGGTCACAGTACAGAGTAGTTGATTATTTATTAAGATTGGGTGTTGTTAAGGGAAATGGAACTCGTGACAACCCGGATCCCCGACCCCGGATTTGGGGGTGTTACACTTTACCACTTTATTTCTCAATACTTTCTCTCGTTCCTCTAGAATCTCTATCGGACTCTCTACATATGATAAATCTGCTTGAAGTTCTATTGGCTCATATTCTATTATATGCCTGGAGTCTAGATTATATTCCTTAAGCATTGATATGTGAAAAACATTGTGAATGAGCTCCATGTGCGGAGGTAACGCCAACTCGTAAGCTACCTTGCCAATACGCTTTAGGATTTCAAAAGGTCCGACATATCTTGGGTTTAGCTTCCCTTTCTTCCCAAACCTCGTTAGTCCTTTCCACGGTGATACTTTTAATAATACCAAGCTTCCTTCTTCAAATTCCATGTCTTTTCTTGACTGGTCTGCATATTTCCTTTGACGATCTTGTGCGGCTATTAATCTTTTCTGGATAATTTCAACAACTTCCTTTGTCTGTTGCACCAATTCAGGTCTGAGTATTTTGCGTTCTCCTACTTCGTCCCAATATACTGGAGATCTACATTTGCGTCCATAAAGGGCTTCATAAGGTGGCATCCCAATACTGGCATGATAACTGTTGTTATAAGCAAACTCTACTAGGGGTAAATGCTCGTCCCAACTTCCTTTGAAATCAATAGCACAAACACGTAGCATGTCCTCGATTGTCTGGATCGTTCTTTCACTTTGGCCATCCGTGTGGGGGTGATAGGCCGTACTCATATTCAATCTTGTTCCCAAACATTCTTGAAAACTCTTCCAAAATCTTGAATTAAATCTTGGATCTCGATCAGATACAATAGACACTGGAACTCCATGACGAACTACGATCTCTTTCAAGTACATATGAACTAACTTGTCGAGCGAAAATCTTTCATTTATAGGCAGAAAATGAGCTGACTTGGTAAGTCTATCTATTATAACCCAAATGGCATCATAATTAGCCCTTGTCCTTGGTAATCCAACTATGAAATCCATGGCAATATGTTCCCACTTCCACTCTGGAATCTCCAATGGCTGTAGCAATCCGCTTGGTCTCTGATGCTCCGCTTTAACTTTCTGACAGGTATAACATTTGCTAACCCATTCCGCAATTTCCCTCTTCATATTTGGCCACCAATAATTCTTCTTTAAATCTCTGTACATTTTGGTACTCCCTGGATGGATGGAATATCTTGAACTATGTGCCTCTTGTAAAATTTCATTTTTCAGCTCCGTTACTGGTGGAATCCAAATTCTTGAAGAAAACCTAATAATACCTTGATCATCTTGTTGCGTGCATAATTCCTCACTTACCAAACTATTTATATCTTGATCCATTACCTCTTTCTGGCATTTCTTTATTTTCTCCAATAACTCCGGTTGGAAAATCATACCGTACACTTTTGCTTCCTCAGGCTTGCAAATTCAAATCTCCAATTCCAATTTTTGAAATTCTTTATATATCTCTTCAGGTACGGATAATACATTTAACTTTTCCTTCCGACTTAACGCATCTGCTACAACGTTCGCCTTACCGGGATGATAATTAATCGAGCAATCATAATCTTTGATCAATTCTAACCATCTCCTTTGTCTCATATTAAGTTCCTTCTGGGTAAATATATATTTCAAACTTTGGTGATCCGTGAAAATCTCACACTTTTCTCCATACAAATAATGTCTCCAAATCTTCAAAGCGAAAATTATAGCTGCTAACTCCAAATCATGAGTAGGGTACTTCTGTTCGTGTGGTTTCAATTGCCTTGATGCATACGCAATCACCTTGTCGTGCTGCATAAGAACACATCCTAATCCTTTGTAGGAAGCATCGCTATAAATTACGAAATTCCCTTGATCGTCTGGAAGTGACAAAACAGGTGTTGTGATTAATCTCCGCTTCAATTCCTAAAAACTTTCTTCGCACTTGTCATTCCATATAAACTTTTCATTCTTTCGTGTAAGCTTTGTCAATGGTGTTGCAATTCTTGAGAAATTCTGAACGAATCGTCGATAATATCCTGCCAATCCCAAGAAACTTCTTACCTCAGTGGGTGTTCTCGGTCTTTCCCAATTCGTAATTGCCTCAATCTTTGCCGGGTCCACTTTGATCCCTTCATTACTGACTATGTGTCCTAAGAACTGAACTTTCTGTAGCCAAAACTTACACTTCGACAATTTAGGATATAACTTCTTTTTCCTTAAAATCTCCAAAGCTGTCCTTAAATGTTCCGCATGATCCTCCTCCGTCTTTGAATAAATCAAAATATCGTCTATATATACTATAACGAACTTGTCCAAATATTCCTTGAAAATTCTGTTCATCAGGTCCATAAACGCTGCTGGGGCGTTGGTCAATCCAAAAGACATCACTAAAAACTCGTAATGTCCATACCTTGTTCTGAAAGCTGTCTTTGGTATATCTTCCGGTTTGATCTTCAGTTGATGATATCCCGATCTTAAATCGATCTTGGAGAAATACTTGGCTCCCTTCAATTGGTCAAACAAATCATCAATTCTAGGTAACGGATACTTATTCTTGATTGTAAGCTTGTTGAGCTCCCTATAGTCGATGCATAGTCTCATGCTTCCATCCTTCTTCTTGACAAATAATACCGGTGCACCCCACGGGGATACACTGGGTCTAATTACTCCTTTCTTTAACAGCTCTTGCAATTGCTTTGCTAACTCTTTCATCTCAACGGGCGCCATTCTATACGGGGCCTTGGATACTGGTTCGGTTCCAGGTGCTAAGTCGATTGCAAATTCAATTTCTCTATCTGGAGGAAGTCCTGGTAACTCGTCGGGAAATACGTCTGGAAATTCATTTACAACTGGAATATCTTCAAGTTTTGCTGACTCCTGACTTCTGTCGATCACATATGCTACGAAATGTTCACATCCTTGTCGTAGTAACTTCTTGGCTTGAATCATCGTTAAGAACTTCTTTACCTGCTTCTGTCCCTTGAACGTTACTATTCTTTCGTCTGGCGTTTTCACCATTACTTTCTTATTTCGACAATCTATCTGCGCATCATGCTTAGATAACCAATCCATTCCTAATATAACGTCAAATTCTCCTAACTTAAACGGTATCAAATCTACACAAAACTTACTACCAGAAATCTCAATCTCACAATTCCCACAAACTTGGTTAACAGTTACACGTTCTTGATTTGCTAATTCCACAATCATTATTTCATTTAAATACCCAACTGGACAATTTAACTTACTAACAAAATCTTGTGAAACAAACGATCGAGTTGCTCCCGAATCTATTAACACTTTGGCACATAAAGAATTCACATTAAGCGTACCTGCCACGACATCCGTATCCTGGATCGCATCCTTCACCGACATGTCAAAAACTCTAGCCCTCGGAGTCTCATTCACTGTTGGGGTAGATTCCATAATCCTTAATGCATTACTGACTGGGGTTGGTGTCTTGCAATCCCTGGCCATATGTCCTGGCTTCCCATATTTAAAGCATGTAAATCCAATGACTGGAACTTTCACTGCTGGATTCCGGATAGGCTGATCATTATTTGCTGGCTCTCTTGCTGGCTGATTTCGGCACGCCGTCGAGTAGTGCCCTTTCTGGTTGCATTTAAAACATACCACATTCAACTTGTTACAAACTCCTCCATGCTTCTTTCCATATACTTGACAATCTGGAAAAGTTAATCTCAACTGTTTTGGCTGATTCACATTAGCTGAACGATTGCCCTGGCCTCCGTCTCCTGCATTTTGTCTCCTGAAATTAAAATTTCTCCCTGGCTGAAACTTGCCCTTCTTAAAATTTGGAAACATCCCTGTTTGTGACTGACCCTCATTTCCCTCAACTTTCCTTTTCTTGCTTTCCTTTTCTTTCTGGAACATCTCACTCTCTGTCTCTGCGATCATAGCTTTCTTTACAACCCCGACATAGGTATCCAATTCAAAAATAGCTACCTTCCCTCTGATCCATGGCTTCAAGCCTTGCTGGAATCTCTTAGCTTTCTTTCTATCAGTATCAACATACGACGGCACATACCTTGACAATTCCTCAAACTTCCCCTCATAATCTGTTACCGACATGTTCCCTTGCTTTAATTCTAAAAACTTCAGCTCCATTTGATCCTGAACAAACTAAGGAAAATACTTTTCTAAAAACAATTCCTTAAACCTTTCCCAAGTAATAACATCTGTGCTTTCCAATGTTTTCACCATTTCCCACCAATAGGTGGCCTCATTCTTCAGAGAGTAACTTGCAAATTCAACCTTCTGCTCTTCTTTCACTTTTACCAAGGCAAAAGCCTTCTCTATTTCCTTTAACCACACATTTGCTTCAATTGGCTCTAAGGAACCCTTGAATTCTTGTGGGTTTACTGCCTGAAAAATTTTGAAAGTTACCTGGGGATTGGTCTGTCTCTGCTGTTGTTGTGCCAGGTGAACTGTTTGTTGGGCCAAGATTTGAAGAATCCGGGCTATTGCTGGGTCCATGGGTCCTGGGTTCACATTCTGGTTTATATCATTTTGGTTGTTATTATTGTTGTTGTTGGTTTCTTCATTCTGGGTGTTGGTGCGGGTATTTCTTCTGGGAGGCATTTTCTATAAAGAATCAATCAATTTATTTAGCTTTTGAATCAAATCTTTGTATAAAAGAAAAGTTTTGTAAAATAGAAATATCTCTTTTTGAAAACAGTTGTAACTAAGTAAATTGCATGCTTCTTTACAGAATATAAACAGTTATGGAAAACAGGGTACATGGTATCACAGGATATACTGGTGCAATAAATAAGGTAAAGTAAAACAGGTGCGATAAAGTAAATGACAGTGTTGGAAAGGAAAAGGTACTGATATATAGATCAAAAGTTTTAGGTAGTAAAGACGCTTCGAAAGTAAAAGCAAAAAGGGTACAACAACCTACTCACTAGTCAACATCGCTAGTCTATAAATACAACTCAAAAGTCTTCTGATACACACTACACACTACTGTCCATACTACATAACCATAACCACACTGCTCAGCATCTCCATCTCAAAATCTCTAACTCAGCTCCAAGGAAACTCTGGTCCTGCCAGCCTCTCAAAGTCCTCCATCACCTCAGTAGCCCAACCCAGCAGTGCATCAGGGCCTCTGCCAGGTAGTGTAGCTCCATGTAGCCTAGCCTCAAGAACCCTCCGTGTCACATGAATCTCCTCTCGAAGCTCCCTCACACCACGATCAACATCTGTAGTCCTAATGATATGCTGTAACTCTCTAATCTGAGCCAACAAGGAATCACGCTCCAATAGAAGAGCCTCATACCGGTAATAAGGAACTGGGGGCAATGTAGACTGGAATGGGGCACTCGCTACTGAATGCCCAGTGGAATAACCGATGGAGGTAGAATAGCCAATGCTGATGGAATAACATGACGTGGATCCGATGCTGGTGCTCCAACTGAAGGCTCTGAGTGACCAGCTGATACAGGAATAAAAGAGTCGGTCATCTCTGCTATCTGAAATCATATCGTAATATAAGAATCTCGTACCACGACGCAAACTATACTAATACCGGTTATACCATAACACTCAATCTCTCGACGTTCTATCATCCTATACTTTACTTCTAATCCTATCCCTCTGCCCATTCCCATCAACCTAGGCTTGTGTCAGTGACTTATAACCTGTAGCTCTGATACCAAACCTGTGGCGCCCTCCAAACCCAGGTCAGAAGTTTGGGGTCCACACACACACCTTAATCATAACCTGCTTATAACAATAATAAAGATAATAATAATATATGCAATGACCCTACTTACCAACCACCACGGACCGCAACAGGTTAAAGTATGCACACAAGCCAAACACACTAATATATTACAAACCGTTCAAATCCCAACTATTTCAAATTCAAACTGAGTATTAAACATTATTACAAACTTTTACAAACTTAAATTATTCCAAAAGAAGCCTACTAGCTCAGTTTTCTCAACCTGAGCCCCTAGCTCTCGCGCTGGACTGAGGATCCTCTTTACCAACTGGTTCCTTTTTAACTGAAAAGAATATAAACAACATCGCACAAATGAGCTAACTAGCTCAGCAAGTCACAATGACAAAACTGAGAATAATGATCATCAGGTGAATATGGTTATGATATCAAGTGAACAATGGATTATGATTTAGAATTGGATATTATACTTTTAATTTAAAAACCAAGGTTAGGCTGCTGATCAGTCACGCACTAACCCCGAGCAAGGCACACAGCATTGCTCTAACTACTGGATCCAAGGCACACATTGGCCGAACTTGACCATTATATGGTCTGACCATGAATCTGGTCCACAATTTTATAAAAACAATCCAATTCTCATATAATAACAGAGTATGCAATAATAAACAATAACCAAAATCATTAACAACAATAAATGTTTAATAATGAAAGGGTTTCAATCCTTTTAAGGATCAATAAGGTAATTTAAAAGCTTGGATGCTGGGTAATGAAAGAATTGGATAATAAAGGAATCAACGTTTCAAGGTTTCAAGGATTTGGTCTTTCAAAGTATAAGATACCATGGGTTGAGTATATAATAGTTCATTTCAGTGTTTGGTATTTAGTTTGTATGTATTTGTAGAGTAGTATCGTAGATTTGTGGTTCTTGTTTGGGTATACAATAATCAATGGATTAGAAAGAATATGATTCATGGCTCAAGGACAATAACTGAAATCAGGATTTAGGTTTCTGTGCTTCAAAGCACTTGCAATATCACCGGATTATCAAGTACTACAATATCTCGAGAAAGTTCAGAACACTTGCCTGGTATTAGCTTACTACACTGTACTCGCTTCCAATCACAACCGTTTTACTCCTCAACTACCTGTTTCCCTTTTCTACGTCTTGCCTCTTCTGCTCACATATCATAAGCATCTATCAATAATTTACTCATGGAATTCTATTCAACACATACTTCTATCTACCCTTCATTTTACCCAAATCCGATTAACGGATTGAAAGTTATGCAATAATCAAGTAAACACCGAATATATAGACCGATAGTCAATTAACAAGTCACATATAGCACATAATACATCACGTAATCAATGATATATTATTTATAAAGAAGTCTCGGGTCATAAATAAGCTTTTTGGTATTTAAAATGATTTTTAAAACATTTTTCGGAATTAAAACGGGTCGTTGGATCAATTTCGGGTTAATAAACAGGGTTCGATTGGCCCATTCTGGCTCCGAAATAATTTTAGAATAATTATCGAGCCTTGGAAATAATTTAGAATAATATTTTAAAGCTCGAAACTATTTTTCAGAATTTTTAAATCATTTTTTAATAATTAAATCTAATTAAATAACTAATTAAAATCAATTAATAATTAATTAAATCAATTAATCAATTAATTTTCGAATTAATTGACCAATTAATCAATTATAAATTAACTGAAATTAATTAACTAATTAATTTAGATTTATTTGTGAATTAAAAATAATTTTCAGAATTAAAATAATAATTTTTAGAATTTTCAGAATTTAAAAACGAATTTTTATAATAAAAATAAATAGGAAATATGATTTTTAAACATTTTATAAACATGAATCCTAAATTTGCAAAGTTTGGAAACTTCAGGGACCTAACTGCATCGTTTTCAAAAGTTGGGGTACTAAACTGTAATTTTCCAGCTCTTCGCCGGAAAACAGTCGGGTTCGCCGGAGAACACGTTCCCGGCGTCCTCACCCCACCAACACCTCCAGATCACATCTACACAACACCAGGAACACAACCATGCAATCAATTCATCCTAACAATCCCTGAGTTGGCCGGAATTTGGCCGTGAAGTTTTCCAGTTTCCGGCGAACATCGGAAAACTTCAAAACACAACTCCCTTCTCTACAGACCTCGTTGGTTCATGAAACTTATACGACTAGATTGCAAATTTCACAGAGAACACAACCCACTATAACACAACATCAATCTATCACAGAATAAGAAACCCCCAAATTTCAATTAAGAACATTCATACGGGTTATAAACCCTAATTTTGAAATTCGAAAATCAAACTCAAATTTGAACATGTTATTGAACTCCAAATCAGACGTATGACATATGAAAATCATCAGGAAAACAAGCTCTACAACGTGCAATCATCAAATCATACAAACAATCATCCGAACAAAAATTCATATTTTTAATAAAATAAACTCGAAAATAAATAATTTTTTAGAAAAATAACCTTGATTTCTGCAGTGAAACAAAGCTCAGAATCTGATAGAACACTTCAAATCCTTCGTTTTGGTTACTCAAGCTTTGAAAACAGAGATCGGTAACGCCTTCGTTTTGCTGTTTGATTCTTAGAACAGTTTTAGGAAATTAGGGCTTTTCTCTGAAAATTATATAATTAACTATCTGCAAATGATTTTGATATACGGTAAAAGGCTATTTATAATTACGGAAAATTTGTATCCCGTTGGATCATTCCGGATATAAAACGGTACGTTTATTTGTAAAAACTGATCCAAACGGTATCGGTTTTCGGGATAATTATCCAAATCAGTACAATTTGTACTGCGGTCTTGGTCTCAGCGCCTGGTTACACGTATTACGAAGTGATAATTGTGATAGTTTAATAAAAAGCTCCCGTTTATCAAAAATACGGGTTTTATTGATTTACCGAAACGAATATTGTATCGAAAATGTTACGCCGGGACCCGCGCAGGACAAACCGTACGCCGGATCGAAAAAGTCGAAACATGGAATATGCTCGGAATATTACAATTAGGTTGGGAAGGAGTTCTCGAAAGAGTTTCGGGTTCCAAAAACGTAACAACGGTTGACGTCGATTGGTTCCCGTTTTTATAAAATAGATTTTAATTACCCGGAAAAAGATTTTAGAAATTTCATATGATTCTTATAAATCCATAAACCAACATAAAATTAATTAGGAAGATATGAAAATTATCTATATTTTATTTTGGACATATAAAAATTTAAATACTCAATTAATAGTATTTTTGAATATTCAAGTACAGATAACACTTAACAATTAGCTCACATAATAGATACTGAACACACATAATAATTATATAATAGCAAAAATAATTACACGATATATCCCGGATATTACAATTGCCTTAGCCTGGTTGTGTCTTCCCTGTATATTTATTATGTTGACAGTGGCCTATTACGATTTCGAGTTCTCCATCCCGGGAGAATCCCTCTTATTCGGATAGCTCAGATTCTAAGAGACCCCCTGATGTTGTTACTAAGGAGATCCCTATGCCACCTCCACCAGTTCCCTCTTTTGTGTCGAGAGATATCCCTGGGCCCGGTCCTCGTCCCTGTTGGGTATGTAGGTTTGTGTCTGCTGTCAGGGATTTCCCTCCCGGCTGCGGTCCCAGTTCTTCCATGATGAGACCTCCAGTACCTCCTGTGTCCCCTAGTGGTACTTCTTCACCGATCCCTTACCATGTTCACCGAGCGGTAAACACTTCCTTTATCAGAGATCAGAGTCCGGAGTTTGCTGCTCAGTTTGATCAGGTACCTATTGCACCTTTCCAGGGTATTTCTGCCCCTTCCCCTGAGGTGTGGGCCCGTGTGCGAGCATTGACCCAAATGGCTGTAGAGAGGGCTAGATCTGTTGACCATTTCATTAGTTCAGAGTTTAGAGCGGTGCAGTATGAGGACCTAGTGAACTGGCTAGTGTTTGTGCTAGGTTCAATTGGTGGCAGTGGTAGTGGCTAGACAGAGTTGCAGCAGAGAGATACAAAGCTCAGAGTTTCCTTCTAGGAGTTCTGTAGTTGTTTATTTTGTATATGTATATTATGTGGTGATAGTTTGTAGTAGGAGAGGCTGCTATGACAGCCAATTTTGGTGTGTATTCAGATGGTTTCTTTTCGGTTGGATTTCCAGTTGTACTAGTTGGATTCTATTGGTTATTGTATTTCAACTGCTTTATTTTATTGTTCAGTTTTATATATTGTGCGTTGCTATTATTGTTGTTATTATTATTGTTGTTTCTGTTGCTGGAATTTTTTTTAGAATATAATCATTCACTCAGGACGGATCCAATTAAACTGGGGATGCAAATATTGTCTCAGTGACAACACTCTCCTGATGCATAAATATAAACTGCCGAAGCAATCCATTTTCTTATATATGATTGTTATGTTTCAGGAGATGCCACCAAAGAGAAACTCTCAACCCAATAACGGATCTGCTGGGGATCCTTCCACGAGTGACTTGATGAACTTGTTGCATCAGCAGTCTGTACAACTGGCCCAACAACAACAACAATTCCAGCAGCAACAACAACAATTGCAACGACAACAACAACAGCAACAACAACTCATACAACAACATCAAATCCAATAACATCAACTACAAATCCAGCAGCAGCATGAGATGAGGGGGGAAAATCAGGGTGTTAGTTTTAAGTCTTTTCAAGCAGTGAAGCCCCCAGAGTTTAATGGAGAAGTAGATCCTGTTGCTGCCAGGATATGGTTAAAGGAGATGGATAAGGCGTTTGCACTCACCAAGGTGAGTGAGGAGTTAAAGACTGACTATGCTAGTTATTTTATAAGGAATGATTCGAATTATTGGTGGGAATCTATGCGAGCCCTAGAAGGAGAAGGTCCAGTTCCCTGGGCCAGATTCACAGAGTTGTTTTTGGAGAAATACTTTTCGGACTGTCTCTAGAGTCAAATGGAGATGGAATTTTTGGAATTGAAACAAGGAGATAGGAGTGTCACGGAGTATGAAGCAAAGTTTACGGAGTTGTCCCGTATAGCACCGGAATATATGAGTTCAGAAGCTCAACGAGCGAAGCAGTTTCAGCAAGGGTTGAAGCCATAAATAAGGAGTGGAGTTGTAGCCTTACAACTCAAAACCTATACTTCGGTAGTTCAGGCTGCCCTAGTGATAGAGAGTGATCAGAAGTTAGCTGCAAAGGAACAGGGTGAGAAGAAGAGGAAATTTGAAAGTGGATCCGCTAGGTCAGAATCAGGAATAGCAAGTCGGAAGTTCCAGCATTGGTTTGGTAAGAATAAGAATAAGAGGTTCAAAAGGCAGAATTTTCCCCAGGCTAAACCCGGTACTACTTCAGTTAACTCTACCCCGACGAGGATGATTAAGCCAGTGGTTGACTGTAAGACGTGTGGGAAGAAGCACAGTGGACAGTGCCGAGAAAATATCAATTGTCTTAAGTATGGATAGAAAGGTCACTATTCCACGGAGTGTAAGTCTGAGATTCAAGGTGTTACTTGTTTTAGCTGCGGCAAAGTGGGGCACATAGCTAGGAATTGCAAGTTAGTGACCCAAGGTAATGTTGGAAGGAGTGTGTCCCAAGGACCAGCAACCAGTACTGCTAGAGCTAGAACTTTTAAGATGACCCACAAGTCTCCAGTTCATGACTCCGATGTGGTTGCAGGTACGCTTACTCTTAATTCCGTACCTGTTAACGTTTTGTTTGATTCAGGAGTGTCCAAATCTTTTATATCTGTAAATTATGTGAATAAAATGCAATTGATGTTAGAAGACCTAGGCGAACCTCTGACCATAGAAGTGGCCAATAAAGATAAAGTACCCGTAAATCAATTTTGTCCTAGTTGTTCCCTAGAGATCTCAAGGAATATGCTCCCTGTTGACTTAATACCTTTCAAGTTGGGAGACTTTGATGTTATTTTAGGTATAGATTGGTTGTCTTTATATAAGGCGAATATAGACTATAAGAAAAAGAGAGTTGTTATGTACACCCCCGATAACAAAAGAATCTGTTACCAAGGACAGAGACAAGATAGAAAGTTCCTTTCGATAATGCAAGCAAAGAGATTATTACGGCAAGGATGTGAGGCGTAATTGGCTCATATGGTGGATACGATGAAAGACACCCCTATTTTGGATGAAATTCCCATAGTAAGAGAACTCCCTGACGTTTTCCCAGAAGAGTTACCAGGATTGCCACCTGATCGAGAGGTAGAGTTCTCTATTGATTTGATTCCTGGAGCTGAACCAGTTTCTAAGGCTCCATACCGGATGGCCCCAATGGAAATGAAAGATTTGGCTAAGAAACTTCAAGAACTATTAGATAAGGGAGTTATTCGACCCAGTATTTCTCCGTGGGGTGCTCCAGTGCTATTTGTGAAGAAAAAGGATGGAAGTATGAGATTGTGTATTGATTACAGAGAGCTGAACAAGTTGACGATAAAGAATAAGTATCCTTTGCCATGCATCGACGATTTGTTTGATCAACTTAAGGGAGCATGCTACTTCTCAAAGATTGACTTAAGATCTGGCTACCACCAACTGAAGATAAAGCCTGAAGATATTTCCAAGACTACATTTAGAACAAGGTATGGCCATTATGAGTTTCTAGTGATGACATTTGGATTGACGAATGCGCCGGCGGCTTTCATGGATTTGATGAATAGGGTATATAAGGAGTATCTGGATAAGTTTGTTATTGTATTTATTGATGACATCCTCATATGTTCGAAGAATCCAGAAGATCATGCAATGCATCTACAGATTGCCCTTCAGAAGTTAAGAGAAAAGAAATTGTATGCAAAGTTATCCAAGTGTGAGTTTTGGTTGACAGCAGTGCAGTTTCTTGGACATGTGGTGAGTAAGGAAGGTATCAAAGTAAATCCAGTAAAGATCGAAGCCATATCAAAGTGGGAGCAACCGAAGACACCAACGGAAATAAGAAGTTTTCTTGGATTAGCAGGATATTATCGAAGGTTTGTGAAAGATTTCTCGAAGATTGCATCCCCATTAACCAAGTTGACCAAGAAAAATGAGAAGTTCGTTTGGACAGAATTGTGTGAAAAAAGTTTCCAGGAATTGAAACGAAGATTAGTGACGGCTCTAGTGTTAGCATTTCCAGATGAGACGGGAAATTTTATAATCTATAGTGATGCTTCTTTGAAAGGATTAGGTTGCGTGCTAATGCAGCATGATAAAGTTATTGCTTATGCCTCCAAACAGTTAAAACCCCACGAACAGAAATATCCAGTTCACGACCTTGAGTTGGCGGCTATAGTGTTTGCTCTAAAGTTATGGCGTCACTACTTGTATGGGGAGAAATGTGATATTTATACAGACCATAAGAGCCTGAAGTACATATTCACGCAGAAGAATTTGAACATGAGACAGAGAAGGTGGTTGGAGCTGATTAAGGACTACGATTGTTCGATTAATTATCACCCCGGTAAAGCCAATGTGGTGGCTGATGCCTTGAGTAGAAAGGAAAGGTTGAATATGATTAAGATGGCGGAAGAACTAGCATAAGATTTGGAAAGAATGGAGATTGAGGTTCGAGTACCTAGCGAAAGTCAGGAGCAACTATATGAAGTCACTTTCCAGCCGGTATTGATGGAAAAGATCAAAAGGTATCAAGAAGGAGTTATGGAACAAGAGTCGGATACTTTGACGGGAGAAGAGTTGTGTACTCAAAAAGATAGTTAAGGTTTGTATAGATTTTCATCCAGAGTTTGGATTCCTAATGTAACGGAATTGAAGAACGAGGTATTGCAGGAAGCGCATAACTCTAGGTTTTCTATCCACCCTGGTAGTACTAAGATGTATCAAGACTTGAAGAGAAACTTTTGGTGGCCAGGAATGAAGAAGGATATTGCCAATTAGGTAAGTAAGGGTCATGTATGTCAAATGGTGAAAGTAGAACATCAACGACCGAGTGGATTGTTACAACCTTTGGAGATTCCCAGTGGAAATGTGAAGAGATTGCTATGGATTTTGTAGTGGGATTGCCAAGGACGAGAGCCAATCATGATGCTATTTGGGTAATCATTGATAGGTTGACTAAGTCAGCTCATTTTCTTCTGATTAATGAAAAGTACTCATTGGAAAGGTAGTTAAGTTACACTTGGATGATATAGTTACCAAACATGGAGTGTCGGTGTCTATAGTGTCAGATCGAGACCCGAGATTTAATTCTAGGTTTTGGATTAGATTCCAAGAATGCCTAGGAACGAAGTTGAATATGAGCACTGCTTATCATCCTCAGATGGACGGCCAAAGTAAAAGGACGATTCAGACCATAGAGGATATGTTGAGAGTCTGTGTTCTGGATTTTAAGGGTAACTGGGATGAACACCTACCTTTGATTGAGTTCTCGTATAATAACAGTTACCATGCCATTATCGGGATGCCACCTTACGAAGCTTTGTATGAACGAAAGTGTAGATCACCGTTGTATTGGGATGAGGTAGGAGAAAAGAAAGTGTTAGGTCCTAAGTTGGTTCAGCAAACCAGAGATGCCATAGTGTTGATTCGGAAAAGGTTGAAAGCAGCCCAAGATAGACAGAGAAAGTATGCAGATTTACATAAAAAAGATATGGACTTCGAGATAGGAGCTCTGGTGTTAATAAAGGTATCACCTTGGAAAGGGTTAGTACGATTTGGTTAGAAGGGTAAACTTAGCCCTAGATTTATAGGACCCTTTGAGGTTTTGAAGAAAGTAGGAAAGGTTGCCTATAAGATAGGGTTACCACCGCAGTGGCAGAACATTCATAATGTGTTCCACGTGTCTATGTTGAAGCCCTATATCCCTAATTCGAATCAAATTATAGAATATGAACCAATTGAGCTTCAACCAGATTTGTCCTATGTGGAGCAACCGATCCAAATCCTAGACCGTAAAGAACGAGTCCTTAGAAATAAGTCGGTTCCTATAGTAAAAGTTTTATGGAGAAATCCTCGAGTAGAAGAGTCTACTTGGGAATTAGAGTCAGACATGCTTGATAAATATCCTCATTTGTTTAGCTAAGTCAGATTCCGGGGACATAATCTTTTTAAGGGGGAAAGGACATAACGGCTCGTGTATTTTTCTTTTTATTATTTAAAAGTGTAATAAAGATTTGAATAATTAAATAAAGATGTGTACTAGTTTTGGCAGCAGTTACTGATTGTTATTTAATTATTTATGATCTGTTGATATGTGGGATTGAATTGTGTGATTTATTGGTGAGTTATATGATTTTATTTCGCTTGTAAAAGTAATTTTATTATAGTTTTAATTCTATAGATATTTGGATTGTCTTTAAAATTGGTTTTATAATTTTATAATTGTGATAATTATTTTTAGGACTTTATAAAATTGAGAAATCAATATTTTATTAATTATTTATTTTTAAATGATTTTCTGAGTGTGTTTGGTTGTAAAATCCATATTTAATTATGGAAAATCTTCAAAAATTACGAAACTCATATTTTATGAAGTTTATAATATTCTGAGAATTTTAAAATTATTTTGGGAATTTTTGGGAATCGTTTCACCGCGCGTCGTTTCGTTATTCGTTAAAAAGCAGGTACAAGGCGTACCTTAAAAATTGTTTTTAAAATTCTGAATTTCTGATTTAATTAACTTCGGGATATTTAAAACTTTTTAAGACAATTTTCGTAATTCTTTGAAGTTGTTTTAAGTATAACTCGATTCATTTAATTGGAAATAGCGAGCCATAAATTACCCAAAAGAGTGGCACGGGACAGGTGTCATGCTCTCAGGATAATAAAAGGCTGAGTATTGTTTTTTTGGTTACACGCCGCAGTGTATCGTGTTGTTGGGCTGTGACATCAATCTCTTTGTTCTCGAACTCTCTCGGCTCTATTCTCTCATTTTCTCTCTCTAATCTCACTATTCTCTCCCTCTCTTAATCTCTATCTCTCTGTTTCCTCGCACACTTCCTCCCCCACTTACTTCCTCCTCTCGGTAATTCCTATGCCGCCTGTTTCTTTTATTTCATCGCCGTTTCTTCCTTTTTTTCTAGCCGTTGTCGCTACCGGTTCTCCGGTTTGGAGGCGGCGGTAGGTGATTATGTGTGTGTATTGTGTGATTCTGTGTGTGCTTCTGTGTTTGTGATGTGTGTGTGTGTGTTTATGATGTGTGTGTGTGTTTGTGATGTGTGTGTGTGTGTCTGTGATGTGCGTGTGTGCGATGGGAAGTGATGGCTGCGCAGTGGTGGTGCGGCTGTGTTCATTGTGTTGGGCTTTCTGTGTTGTTGGGGCTTACAGTTCGGGCTTGATTATTTGGGCCTTCTGTTGGGCCTATTATTGGGCCTGGCAGTTGGGCTTAGTAGTTAGGCTTTAATTCTGGGCCTAATTGGTGTGCAGTTGGTTTTAATATGAATTAATTGTGTTTTTGCAGGAAATTTTATTGACAGATTTTGTGAGATAAAATATACGTGCAGTAAAAACAATTTTAATAATAATCGGTGAAATTTTTGGTTGGAATCCGAATTATCGAGTACCCCGAAAATTTTGCCGCCGTACCGCGATGAATCGGTACGAGCGGATGGTGGATGGTGATGACGATGTTCTGAGTCCTAAATTTTATAAATAAATAAAATAATTACGTAAAATATTTTCGGACCTAAATAATTAATTTCGAATGATGTTGGGATGTAGGTTGTATAAAATAATGAAGTGATATTATGGATCGTTGGGATTGTTGACGTCGATTGTAATTGACGGGTAGTCTTATAAATAAAGAAGTTGCTGCCAAAATTTCCTAAAAAAAATATATTTGTAAACGTACGTATTTATATTATACGTGTTACCCTAATAGTGTTCTGACTACGTGATTACGTGATTATGTGTATAATAACTATACTAGTCGGGTTATTGAATTGGGTTATTAGGATTTGAGGATATCAAGCATGTCGGTATAACAAATTAGAGTACTCTGTATTTGTAGATCACAATCGAGTTTTCTCAGGATCAAAGTCAGCGTGAAAGCTACTTAGGGTTTTGTAAAGCGTTGCAAGGCAAGTATCCGTGACCATTCTTTTATGGTTCAATATGGATGAATAGCTAAATGTTTTATTCTCGTAATGGAATAGAAACGTTTTAAGTTACGTATCCCCTGTAGTTATAAATCACTGTTTTCAAATTGTTTTGGGGAAAAGTAACTTCGAAAGGTACCTATCTCGAACGAGGTGATTTGCGAACTGGATTTTATATGTGTGCTGGTTAAATAAATGATTTTGAAAATGAGATAGGTACAAGTGTTTTGAAAACTGGATAAAACGGTCAAATATGGGATATATTGGGGCCAGAGTAAGCCTATTGAGGTGGCGTAAGAGGCTAATTCGGTTGCGCGCAATATAAAACCAATTAGTCTAGCAGGTCAGAGACCTAGCTAGTCTTTGAGTTCCGGAATAGGTAAATGGGATGGCAGATAGAGCCGTCCGGTGTTGATAGCCTGATCAGTTGTCTTCACATATCCGCTACATATCTGATTTGGATTTGTGATTTACATAAGAGCATAAGTAGTTGATACAGTGGTTTTATAAAAGTGATTAGCATGCTAAAATTGGACTCTGATATTTACACAACACACTACTATGTTGTTTTGCTAAAGCATGCTAGTTAGTGATATCCAGTTATCTCTGATTTTCATTATAAAATGTTGATATCATGATTACAGCTCTGTTCCTATTATCGTTATATTACTGCTTTTATTCCGTTATTCATATGTTGGTGCTGCTGAGCGATTATGCTCACCCTTGCAAACTGTTATGCATATCTCACAGATGCCTAGAAGACCAGTCTGACAGACCCATATTCCCGCCCCTACTGGACCCGGCTCCTCTGAGGTAGTTTGTATCAGGCCATGAGGTCTGATGAGTTGCTGAATAAAATTAGAGTGTGTTAGATGTTGAATAAGTGAGTTGTAATAATGTGAATCTGAACCATACTTGAACCTGGATCGGATCTTGGTTTGGGGTCAAGTTAGTATATTTTAATAATAATTCGGTTGTTTATATTTTTGGTAATTGTGTTTGGTGACGTCAACTCTTGACCCCGGGGTTGAGGCCGTCACATTTGTGACTCACTTACACTGTGAAGCTACTGTAAAAAGGAATTTCGAAAGATGCATAAAATGAGCACAAACAGTTGAGGTGGATTCTTGCATAATTTTTTTCTACGGTAGACTTCATAATTAATGACAGATTTTAAGCACTTTTCTTAGTTATGCCTTATTTCTAAGATGTACTGAAGTTTATCAGACTTTAATCTTTATCTGATGTTTTGCTAAATGCACACACTTTCACTCCATATGAATGATGAAAATTATTGTGGTGATTAAGTTATTTTTGACAAACAGTTAAGTGTCATTTGCATAAATTCTGAGGACAAGTTCTGATGGAAGTTCTAATGCTTAAACTCTGAAGAAACAAGTCAGTATTTGTATGGAGAATCACAGAAAAAGACATTCACTTTTTGAGTTCAGAAGCCATGTTTTGATGACTGTTAAAATATGATAATAGTCATGTTTTGATAATAAAATCTGATGGAAACTCTGATGCTTACGTGCCATTATTTATTTACTTGACTTATTTGTGGTAAATACTGTGACAGTCATATTTTATCATAATATAATTAGGTGAGATAAAATCAGTCATAATCATTTAGTAAGTGGGAAGCGTGTTTTCCTTAAAACACTGCATGTGCACATTTATTACTACTTATTACCCCTGCCCACTAATAATTTTTTGACTAATGATATGCTGCCAGGTGTCTAAAGTCCGTTCTGCTTCAATCATAACAGTTGTCAAAAAGAGAGTATATATAAGGGAGTTAAAAGATTTTATAATCTTTTACCTACTTTTCTTTCTCTAATCTCTCTTATTCTCTCTCTCACTAATATTCTCTGAAGCTATTTTCTTATAGACCTTTTATCAAACACCTTGTGTACACTCTATTTTCTCACTTATTTTTCACAGAAATGGCACCAAAATACATTGTTTTCAATGGAGCTAAGTTTGTTCCTAACTACTACTTGGCTAATCTGAGCAAGGATGAAGCACCATCAGAACTTCACTTCATCCAAGATTTTTTATCTGGAAGTGAGATTGGGTATGCTTTGACCCAACCTAAAGCAATCTCGGGGACTCAGGTGCTGGAGTTCTGGAGGTCAGGAGTTTATGATGATGGTGGTGCTAATGGGTCCCCAAGTATCATATTTATAACAGGGGAGGATGCACATGTGGTGACTTTAGCCACAGTTCGACAACCACTCCATCTGCCAGAAAACTGCACTTATTCAACAGTTGAGGAGCCATCTCTTCAACAGCTAATGGCCAATCTGGGCTATGAAAAGACTTTGGCATAGCTTGGACAACTAAAGAGACCCCACATCAGGAGGGAGTGGAGTTTCTTCTTTGACTGCATCACCAGAACTTTTGCAAACAAATGTTCAAACTTTGATGCAATTCCTATCCTAAGTCAGCAAATTGGGTATGCTCTGATTACTCAATCTCATTTTGATTATGCTACTGCTATACTAGGATTCATAGGGGATAGGATGACAGAAGATAGAAATACTGTATATTTTGCTAGATTCTGTCAACTTATTTACAGCTTTTGTAACTCTGATGCACCCCAACTAGTAAGTGAGTTGATTTCACCATTTAAACTTGATAAGAGAGCATTTACTGACTTATTATCTACTGATAATAAGAAAACTGTTCTAAGACCCCTCCAAATTCCACAATCAGTCAAATAGTTTTTAGTAAACTCTGACCCAGCCACAAACACTGCTAAATATCCTGATGTACAACCAACCCAACCTCCATCAGCACCTCCAACCACTACACAACCAACCACATCTTAACCTCAACCAACTCAACCTACCATCAGAACATACTTCCAACCAGCTCAATCCTCACAACAACAACCATCAGCACCTACCATTAGACCTTCATCTTCCAGACCTAAGAGGGAAAAGTCTGTTCCTCAACCTCCACCAAAGAGAAGGAAGATGATTCTATGGGATGAGCAGATGATGAAGAAGCACAGATTCATGCATCAGAACCTGTGACTATTGAAGCTGAAAATGTCAATTTTCAGAAAGAAATAGCAGCTAAAAAGGAAACTTCTCAGATAAATACTGAAGCTGAAAGTTCTGATACTTTGAAGAGAAAGAGAACTGTAAGTTCTGATGCTGCTAAGGCAACTCCTTCTCTATCAAGGAGATCAAAGAAACAAAGAGTAGGAAGGCACATGACTAAGCCTCCATCTGAAGATACTAGTGAAGCTGAGGAAGGGGATCAGGAATCTCTGATCTCAAAGCCAATTGTGATTGAATCTTTGCCACCTCCAGCTCAAGCCAAAGACACTGCTAATGATACAGTGATCACTCTTACTGTCTCTCTAGTCAGAGAAACAATAGTTGAAGATTCAGGATTAAGTCCTGAAATTGTCATCCATAAGCTGATCATTCCAACTGTGCTCTATCTGGAAGCTCCAACCACAGCAGCTCAGCCATCTACAGTCAACTCTCCAATCTTAAATGCTGAGATACCATCTACACCTATTCTGGAGATAAATTCTGATGATCAGAATTTGGATGAAGTTATTCCAGAATCTCCAGTTGCCTCACACACTCTTATGTTGTCAGAGGATAATGAGTCTTCTTCTATTCAAAAGAAGAGAAGTTATGAAGCTGCTAAAACTCAAAATCTGATAACAAGTGCTCAAACTCAAAATCTGATATCAAGTTCTGATGAGCAAAGTCTGATGGCAAAGCCTCATGTTCTGATTCAAGGTGGAAGTCAAGACTCTCAGAAGTTTCTGCAAACTCTGAAGCTCAAGGGAAAGCAGACTACTGTCTACTACAAGGATCCCAAGATTCAGTCACTTGATGAAGCGATTGCTAGAAGACTATTTCTGAAACATAATTCCTGGAATGGATTTAGAAAATCTCAAGGAGGGAGAAGCTAGATTTAAAGCTGAAAAGACAAATCTAAAGCCAAAAACTTCTGTTGCAAAGAAACCTACAAGGCCTAAGGAAAAAGGCATTGTGATCAAGGAGAAATAAAATACTGAGGCATCAAAGCCCAAGACTAGATCAAAGACTGAGATTGATCCCAAAGACAAAGGGAAGGGAAAGGTTGATGAACCAACCAAGCCACCGGAGATGAAAATTCCTCAAATCCTGATAAAACTAGTGTGCAAAATGGTTCAAGTTACTGATAATACTCTTGCTGAATATGAATATGTTCAAACTCTGAAAAGAAGGAAGATTTCTGAAGAATCAAAGACAACCTCTGACAGTGCTCAAGTTGCTCAGAGTGAAGAACTGCAAGCTACAACAGAAACAACAAGTTCTGATAGAGTTATCAAGACATCAACCTCTGACATAGCTCGAGTTGATTTAGACAAGATGAAAGTAGCTGA
This sequence comes from Apium graveolens, assembly GCF_009905375.1. NCBI lineage: Eukaryota > Viridiplantae > Streptophyta > Magnoliopsida > Apiales > Apiaceae > Apium > Apium graveolens. The sequence continues at coordinate 157,656,890 of NC_133655.1, read as the reverse complement.
AAAAAAGAAACTTCTATGGAAAAATGTCAAACCATCAAATATAAGGAAAAGCCAATTGCTGTCTAATTTCATGACTATTGGGTTAAATGCTAGAGAACCAAGAGACAGAGCAGGGCTAGGTTCTGATGAAGCTAAGATCAAGACAGGAGTTGAAGTTGCTACTAGAGATCCATTTTTTCTAACTGACAAACCTCTTGAAGATGTTACACAGAAACACCTTGATAAGGTTATCTCTGTTCAAGTGAAACTGGATGCTCATGACAAGCACAATGTCAAAGAAAATCTGATTTTATTTCTTGAAGATGGAAGGACATATCAAATGTCAGAATCAGATGTGCTGAACAAATCCTTGAAAGAACTTCAATTCTTTCATTATCTTTTAGAGATAAAGTCTGATATTACCAGGAGATGGTCAAATTTCATATTGAAGACCATAAGAGATAAAGCTATAATTTCTGGTTCAAGGGTTACAGAATTCATTCCAAATATAGTTGAAGATGATGGAAGTGAAATTCTAATGAAGAAGGATTCTGCTAAACTTGAAGTGATTTTGAAAGAGAAATGTTTATGCTATAATGAAGATTCTTCTCATCCAAGGGTAATAAGACTGGATGATGGTTTAGAAAGAAACCATATTTCTACACTAAGGACTGCAATCTACCAGATTGGTAGTCAGGGTGAAGATTTGAAGCTAGTCAAGACTACACTATCTCAAGTCCTGACGATTAAAGAAGAAAAGCTGATATCAAACTTTGTCAAGAATCACTTTGGATTACTCAGTGAGATTGGTAAAAGCTACAAGGACTGTAAATTGTAGCTAGTTATCTAGTTAAACTCTTATTTGCATTTATATTTAAATGTTTTTGACATCATCAAATCTATTAACTTGTATATTTTGCATAATTTACAAGTTGGGGGAGATTGTTAGATATATTTGAGATGCCATGTCTAATATGATTTGTGTTTAGTTTTCAGAACTTAACAACATGACAAATAAGGACTTACTGAAATCAGGACTTACTAGAAGTTAGAACTTAATATCAGAACTTAAGGTCATATCAGAACTTAAGTGCGGGAAGACTTTCAGTTAAGGAATGAATCTGACTTACAGGAGAAGATCGAGACTAAAACAAAAGAAGATATGCATGAAAAGAGTTAGAGGACTGGAAGACTTGTAGAAGATATCTGATTGATATATTTTAGGAGACAGAATTATATTCTATATCAATTAGAAGTTATCTTGTAACTGTGTACTATATAAACAAAGCTTAGGGTTTACACTACATGTGTTATCATTATCGAGAAGATTATACATTGTAACCTAGCAGCTCTTAGTGATATTTGTTCATCACTAAGAGAGAACATCAGTTCATATTGTAACAAAGTTCATTGAATATACTTGATCTTTGTTACATACTTGTGTTAAATCGATTTGATTGTATAAACACTGTATTCAACCCCCTTCTACAGTGTTGTGTGACCTAACAGAGTTGAATAATATTATTCTAGGTAAAATGTTCTAAATCAAATATCGACAAGTCACAGATCAAGTAATGTAGATAAGTATGTCGAGAAGTCTAAAATAACTTGTAGAGAAGTCCCAAGAGATATCGACAAGTCAATCTACATGTAGAGAACTGGAGATATCGGCAAGTCGAAAATTCCATGTAAAGAACTGGAGATGTCGACAAGTCAATTTCTCATGTAGAGAACTAGAGATATCGACAAGTCAAATCCTCATGTAGAGGGTCGGAGATATCGACTAGTCAAAAACTTATGTAGAGAACTGGAGATATCGACAAGTCATTCTACTTGTAGAGAATTGGAGACCTCGACAAGTCAAAAGCCTATGTAGAGAACTTGAGATATCGATAAGTCATTTTACTTATCAATATGTGACATATCTACACAACAAAATAGATCTCGACAAACAACTTCAGAATTCAGAATACAGACAACTTGAAGATCCAAGATTATTAGTCAACAAACAATTCTATCATTGAATTGGAAAGCCTACAAATGCAGCTTGAAGAATACAAGATCAAGGGCCAAAATGATACGGACAAAGGAGGGTCATAGACCAAGTGGATTCTGCACAAATATGCTAACACTAGAATTAGAAATAGATAAAGAAGCTTTAGAAATCGTGTTAGTTTATTTTAGTGCAAGTTATGTAATCCGTGCATGTTGATCTATAAAGAATGTCACGGGTCCTTTGTTTAGAGGTAACAAACAGATCTATAAAAATCTTGTAATTTTCTCAAGAGAAGTAGCTGAGTTCTTATTTTCAAGAACATAGATTTGTAGCAAGACAAATTTGATTTAATATAAATTAAGTGAGTTTTTGATAAATTGCTTGTATGTCTGCATCTAGTATTTTATCACTACAAAAATCAGTCAACTATTTTGTTCCATAAGCCATAAATTATCACAGTTAATCAAAAATCAAGAAAAACACATTCACCCCCTAGGTGTTGCACTCAGCCTAACAAGTGGTATCAAATCAAAATCCGAAAGTAAATAGATTAGATCTTGAAAGTATGACTGCACAGAAACTTAGCAGTATCAAGATCCCTGTCTTCGATAAAGTGAACTACACCTTATGGAAGAAGAAGATGATGATGTTCATCAAGATGGCCAATCCATTGTATATTGAAATTCTTAAGCACGAACCCATCATTCCCATGGTAAGGGTGTTCGAAGCAACATAGAGTGATATGGTCAATCATGGACACTTTGTTCCTAAAAATCCAGCTACATACATTGAACCAGAGAAGGAGAAAGTTTTATTGGATAGCAGCTTGCAACTCATTCTCATTGAATCTCTTGATAATGTGATGTACAACAACATTATCAACTGTGAGATAGCTAAGAAAATCTGGGAAAAGATAGTGATCTTGTTTAAAGGCACTGAAGAGTCGAAATCAAACCAGAGAAAGATTCTAGTCTCACAATATGAGGGTTTCATGGATAAACCAAAAGAATGAATTATTCAGGTCTTTGAAAGATTCAACAAGTTGATAAATGACTTGCAGCTCCATGAAAAATACTACGAAGCCGAGGAAGTTAACCTTAAATTCTTGCTCACTCTTCCTGACCATTTAGAACAAAAGATCTCTGCAATAAGAGAAGGAAAAGATCTAGGGAGAATAACTTTGGAGGTTTTATATGGTATTCTCAAAACCTATGAGCGGGAAATGATGCAAAAAAAAGTCATTAAAAGTGAGTCAAGGGCATGTTGTGGATGTATTAAGTGCCTTGATAGCAAATGACAAGAAAATAACTAAATATGAAATTGAACCCCAGACTCATGTTATTCAAGCCGTTGAGCAGAAAAACAAAGAACATCAAAAATAAGTTATTTATGAGTTGAAAGAGGATGAATACTATACTCTTGATGAGTTGGATGAAATGGACCAGTCTATAGCTTATCAAGAAAGAAAATTTTCAAACATCAAATTCATAAAACCTAGGTATTTCAAGGGTAAAGGCCAAACATCCTACAACAACAACTGGAAAGGAAAGACTCAGACAAATGCCACTGGCAAAGGTGGTTAAAAGTCAGAATTTATGGACAGATCAAAGACTAGATGCTACAACTATGATGAACTTGGTCTGTTAGATATATTTGATAATGTCATGACATATGATTTATGTTTAGTTTTCAGATCTTACTTAAACAGGACAAATTAGTACTTAACTGAAATCAGCACTTATACTGAAGTCAGAACTTAAGTTATCAGTACTTAAGGTTCAGGAGATATTTATCAGGAGATATTTATCAGGAGATAATATCAGGACTTAAAGGAAACTTTCAGATAAGGAAGGCAGCTGATTGAAAGGAAAGAAGAACAAGACAAACGTAAGAAGATATATGCATGAAGAAGGAATTCTATGAAGAATGGAATACTTGGAAGAAAAGATATCTGATTGATATATTTTAGGAAGCAGAATTATATTTCATATCAATTAGCGATTATCTTATAATTGTATAGTGTATAAACACAGACATAGGGTTTATACTATAAGTGTTATCATTATCGAGAATATTATTTATTGTAACCCTAGCAGCTCTCGTGATATTTTGTTCATCACTAAGAGAGGACAGTTCTATATTGTAACAGAGTTTATTGCTTTGAATAAAGTCTGTTTTCTGTTACTTGTGTTATTAGAATTCGATTTGATTGTGCTATACACTGTATTCAACCCCCTTCTACAGTGTGTGTGACCTAACAAGTGGTATCAGAGCCTATCTGTTAACACACAAACATCTAAGATCCAAAAACAATCATGTCCAAAGCAGAAACTCCAACCAAACCCACCAAAACTGAAAAACTTCCAAAGACTCAAATCCACAGTCGATATGAGACCATTAGAGTTCCCATAATGAAGCCATCTGAATATCCCATATGGAAGGTGAGGATGACTATGTTTCTGGAAGCTACTGATCCATAATATCTTGAAAGAATCCATGAAGGACCTCACAAGCCAACAAAACTCGTTGTTGTAGTTGCAGGTGAAGCAGCAAAGTCTGTACCAAAGGAGAAGAGTGATTACACTGCTGAAGATATCGCATCAATTGCTAAGGATGCTAAGGTATGACACTTGCTGTATAGTGCCATTGATAATGTAATGTAAAATAGGGTAATAAACTGCAAGACTGCAAAGGAGATATGGGATGCCTTGGAGACAAGGTGTCAGGGAACTGATTCGATTAAGAAGAACAGGAAGACAATACTCACTCAAGAGTATGAACACTTTGACTCAAAGCCTAATGAGTCATTGACTGATTTATATGACAGATTTGTCAAACTCTTGAATGATTTGTCACTAGTTGATAAGGAGTATGATATTGAAGATTCAAACCTTAAATTCCTGTTAGCTCTCCTGAAAGTTGGGATTTGAAGGCAACAATTATAAGAGACAACTACAATCTTGATGAAACGATTCTTGATGAAATCTATGGGATGCTCAAGACTCATGAACTTGAGATGGAACAAAGAAGCAAGAGGAAAGGAGGAAAGTCAAGGACAGTTGCTCTTAAGGTTAAAGAAGAATCCCCCAAGGCAGCTACCTCAAGGAAAGGCAAGGGAAAAGCACTCATCACAAAGTCTGATACTGAGTCATCAAGTTCTGATAGTGATGATGACTCAGAAACTGAAAGCTTGCCTGAGATGGATGCTGATGAAGAGATGATGAAGCTGTGTGCTCTTATGGTGAAAGGAATCACAAGGATTGCATACAGGAAGTTCAGGAAGGGAAAGAGGTTTTCCAGGAAAGGTGCAAGTTCTGATAAGAAGAATTTCAGAAAATCTGAAGGCAAAGGAAAAAAGTCTGACAGAGGAGATTACACAAATGTCAAATGCTACAACTGTGATGAGAAAGACCACATATCTCCTGATTGCAAGAAAGTGAAGAGTGACAAAGGCAAGGCTCTTGTCACAAAAAAGAAAAACTGGACAGACACTTCAGATTCTGAAAGTGAGGAGAACTATGCCTTGATGGCAAATGCTGATATGGCAAATGCTGATAGCAGTCCTGAAGCTGCTGAGTTAAAGGTACCTCAAACTACTTATGCCTTTCATACTGATGATATTAATGAGTTGAGAAGATATCTTAAAACCATGTTCATTAGTTATAGAGATCAAATTCTAACATGTAAAAGATGAACTTCTGAAAATCTTGCTTGTAAAAAGAGGAATGATTATTTAGAAAAAGAGTTAGTCATGTTCTATCAAACTCAGAAAGATAGAGATGATGTTTTTTATGTTAGGGATGAAGTACTTAAAATGAATGAATCTCTAAAAACTGAGTTAGAAAAGGAAAGAGAGGTTATCAGGACTTGGACTAACTCTGGCAGAACAACTCAGAATTTGTTAAGTAGTGGAAACTGGAAAGAGGGCTTAGGTTATGGAGATGATAAGAATGATAAAGGAACTATAGAAATTAAGCCTATAGTTGTTAAACAAAAGCCAAAGTTAAAACCTGTTAAGTTTGTTGCTGTAAAGTCTGATACTGAGAAATCAGAAGTTAAAGAGTAATTAACTTCTGACAAACTAAAACAGGAAAAGACAATTGAAGTTAACATAGGCTTAATGACAAAAAAGCAGCTTAAGCATAAGCTGAAAGATGTTAAGAATGTAAACAGGGTATAATCACCTAGGAAAAATAGGAATGGAAAGGAAGGTATGAATAAAAGCAATGATTATAAGCCTGTTCCTAATGCTCCTAGAAAAACATGTCTTAACTGTGGAAGTTCTAACCATCTGGCTTCTTTTTGCAGGAAGAATAAGAACATAAACTCCTTACCTTCAAAGTCAGGAGTTAAGAGTCAGTTTGTTAGATATAAGCCACAAAATCCTTGTTTTCATTGTGGTAGTTTATGGCATTCCATTTATACTTGTAAGGAATATCATAGTTTGTACTATGATTATTATCAAATAAAACCTTCTTCAAAGAAAGTTAGCATTGTTCCTTCTAGTGTAAGTTCTGATACAAAGTCTGATAGTGTAAATGCTGATAAGAAAAATATTAACATAAACTCTAATGCAAAATCCGCTGCAAATGTTAACAAACTTAATAAGGCCACTGGATCCAAGCAAGTATGGGTCCTTAAAACTAATCATTAGTGGTCTTTGTGATTGCAGGGCAACAGGAAAAATATCTTAGTTCTGGACAGTGGATGTTCAGGACATATGACTGGAAATAAAGCCCTGCTATCATATTTTGTGGAGAAAGCTGGCCCAAGTGTTTCTTATGGAGATGGTAACATTGGAAAAACATTGGGATATGGCAATATTAATCTTGGGAATGTCATCATTAAAGAAGTAGCTCTGGTCTAAAGACTTAAACAGAATCTGCTGAGTGTTAGTCAAATCTGTGATAAAGGTTATCATGTGGATTTCTTTGAAGAACACTGTGAAATTGTAAGCAAATCTACAGGCAAAGTTGTTCTGAAAGGATACTGGCATGGTAACATTTATGAAGCCAAGCTTTCAACAAGTACTGATGGTTCTGCAATTTGTCTGATGAGTAGAGCATCAATTGAAGAAAGCTGGAACTGGCACAAGAAACTCTCTCATTTAAATTTCAACAATATAAATGAACTAGTCAAGAAAGATCTTGTGAGAGGACTTCCAAAGTCAGTATTTGCTCCTGATGGCCTTTGTGATTCTTGTCAGAAGGCTAAACAAAGAAAATCTTCATTCAAGAGCAAGACCGAATCATCAATTCTTGAGCCTTATCACCTACTACATGTTGATCTATTTGGTCCAATGAATATCATGTCTATTGCAAAGAAGAAATATGCTATGGTCATAGTGGATGAGTTCACTAGATACACATGGGTGTATTTCTTGCATACAAAAAGTGAAACTTCATCTATCTTGATTGATCATGTCAAGCAACTGGATAAATTGGTCAAAGATTCTGTGAAAATAATAAGAAGTGATAATGGCACTATGTTCAAGAATTTGACAATGGAAGAGTTCTTCAAAGACCATGGAATCAAGCAGGAATTTTCTGCTCCTGGAACTCCATAGCAAATTGGAGTTGTTGAAAGGAAGAATAGAACTCTCATTGAAGCTGCACGAACTATGCTTGATGAAGCAAAGCTTCCAGCCTATTTTTGGGCTGAAGCTGTACAGACTGTTTGTTTTACTCAGAATGCAACACTCATTAACAAGCAAGAAAAGACACCATATGAGATGGTGAAGAAAAAGAAGCCAAATCTGAAGTATTTTCATGTATTTGGATGCAAGTGTTTTGTTCTTAAGACTCACCCTGAACAACTATCCAAATTTGATTTAAAAGCTGATGAAGGAATTTTTGTTGGATATCCACTTTCCAGAAAAGCCTTCAGAGTCTACAATTTAAGAACAAGGGTTGTCATGGAATCTATCAATGTCTCCTTTGATGATAAGAAGATTATTGGACTTGAAGATTTCAATGATCATGATCAGCTGAGATTCGAGAATGAAGAATTAAATTCTGATACTGCAAACCCTGACAGTCTAAGTCCTGATATTGCAAACTCTGATGGATTAAACTCTGATGTCATTGAAACTGTGGTGACTACGTCAAAGGAGAATGCACCTGTGCAGGGGGAGCATACTGAAGATACAACCACATATCAAGAAGCATCAGAACATACAACTGGCTCTTCAAGTTCTGATTTATCAACTACTGATAAGCCAAGTTCTGATAGTTCTGAAAACTTAAATTCTGAAGGATCCAACTCATAGAGCATAGTTTCAGGGGGAGCATCAGAAAATATTGATGAAGATGGCATGGATCACGGGGGAGCATCCAGTTCTAGAGAATACCTTCCATCTGCAAGGAAGTGGACTAAACCACATACACCTGACTTAATTATTTGAAATCCTGATGCAGGTGTCAGAACTAGAACAGCTACTTCAAGTGAATGTCCTTATAATTCTTTTCTTTCTCAGACTGAACCAAAAAAATGGAAGAAGCTCTTCAAGATGTTGATTGGGTGCAAGCAATGCAGGAAGAGTTAAATGAATTTGAAAGAAACAAAGTTTGGACCCTAGTGCCAAGACCAAAGAACAGATCTGTTGTTGGTACAAAGTGGGTGTTTAGAAACAAAACTGATAGTGATGGCATAGTTACAAGGAATAAAGCAAGGTTGGTTGCAAAAGGATATTCTCAACAGGAGGGAATTGATTATGATGAAACATTTGCACCAGTTGCTAGATTGGAAGCCATAAGGATATTTTTGGCTTATGCTGCTCACAAAAAGTTTACTGTCTCGCAAATGGATGTGAAAGGTGCTTTTCTAAATAGAGAATTGGAAGAGGAGGTATATGTTGAACAACCTCCAGACTTTGTAGATCACAAATATCCAAATCATGTCTACAGGCTTGATAAAGCACTTTATGGCCTTAAGCAAGCTCCAAGAGCATGCTATGAGACTTTAGCTCAGTTTCTTCTGGAAAGTGGATTCAACAGAGGAACTATAGACAAAACACTGTTCTACCTCAACCATGGAAAGGACTTACTTTTGGTTCAGATATATGTTGATGATATCATCTTTGGTTCTATAAATGATAGACTTTGCAAGAAGTTTGTCAAACTGATGCAATCAAGATATCAAATGAGTATGATGGGGGAACTTAGCTATTTTCTGGGCCTTCAAGTCAAGCAGAATGAAGAAGGCACTTTTATTTGTCAAACCAAGTACACCAGAAATTTGCTGAAGAAATTTGGAATGTAAGATTGTTAAAGTGCATCCACTCCCATGGCCACAACAACAAAACTGGATAAGGATACTGGTAAATCAGTAGATATTACTGATTACAGAGGTATGATTGGCTCTCTACTCTATCTAACTACTAGTAGACCTGATATCATGTATGCTACCTGTCTTTGTGACAGATTTCAAGCAGATCCAAGAGAACCTCACTTAACAGCTGTGAAAAGAATTTTCAAGTATCTTAAGGGAACAGCTGATCTGGGATTGTGGTATCCCAGAGAATCAAACTTTAAAATAATAGGTTACTCTGATGCAGATTTTGAAGGTTGCAAAATTGACAGGAAAAGCACAAGTGGAAGCTGCCAATTTCTTGGAGGCAGATTTGTTTCTTGGTTTAGCAAGAAACAAAAGTCAATTTCCATATCAACTGCAGAAGTAGAGTACATTGATGTAGGAAGTTGTTGTGCACAGATTCTTTAGATGAAGAATCAGTTACTGGATTATGGGTTAACATATTCTAAAATCCCTATTTATTGTGATAATCAAAGTGCTATTGCTATGACAGGTAATCCAGTTCAACACTCAATGACAAAGCACATCATCATTAGGTACCACTTCATAAGGGAACATGTGGATGAAGGTACAGTGGAATTGCACTTTGTTACTACAGATCAATAACTAGAAGATATCTTCACAAAACCACTGTGTGAAGCTAATTTTACAAGATTGGTAAATAAAATTGGAATGGTTTCAGGTTCTTTCTCTAAATCTGCTTAGCTTTTATTCTGATGCATCAGACTTTATGATCAGTATTTATAGATATTACCATCTTTGTGTATTATGTGCTTAATTGAAAATTGCTTAAGTACTGATTGTTGTCTGATGTGAATTTCTAAACTCTGATAGTGATATAAATGTTTCTGTGATTATTCAATCCAATGAGGATAATATGCTAGATGCTGATCTAGTAGTCTTTAATATACTAACAAATCCCATGTTAGAAGTAATTGTTTATGTGGAAATCTTTTAACACAAGCAAATTCTGATATTGAGCTTAGTTAAGTTTACTTTGTCTATCTTATTACTAAGTCAAAAACTAGAATAATGCTTCTCATCTGTTAAGTTCTGATGTTAGTAAATCTGATGAATGTACTAAGTGCTGATAAGCCTCACTTATCAAAAGAAAAGGAAAAAGAAATAAAAAGCAGGTACTCCTTTGAGATCTAGAGTAAAAACTGTGGAAGGGAAGATCCAAGTGCATTGCTGGTATTAAGAAATATGCATCTGAAAAGAAAAAATAAATATTTTTCTTGGTGACTTTTCACACTCTATGATTACTGGAGAAATACGCTGAGAAATAGCATAAATTCTGATAAGCAGTTGTGACTCACTTACACTGAGAAGCCACTGTAAAATGGAATTTCAAAAGATGCATAAAATGAGCACAAAATAGTTGAGGTGGACTCATGCATGAACTCATTCTAAAGTAGACTTCAGAATCATGACAGATTTTGAGCAAAGTTCTTAGTTATACCTTATTTCTAAGATGTACTGAAGTGAATCAGACTTTAATCCTTATCTGATATTTAGCTTAGTGCATACACATACACTCCATATGAATGATGAAAATTATTGTGATGATAAATGATATTTTAGATGAACAGTTTATGTGTCAGATTGCATAAATTCTGAGGATAAGTTATGATGGAAGTTCTGATGATTAAGTTCTGAAGAAATAAAATCAGAATTTATGTGAAGAATTACAGAAATAGGAATTAACTTTTCGAGTTAAGAAATCATGTTCTGATGACTGTTAAGTTCGGATATAAGTCTAAGTTCTGATATTACACTCTGATTCTTTGCTTGACTTATTTGTGGTTAAAATCTGAAACAGTCTTATTTAAAATCTGAATAGGTTTGGGTGAAATATTAACAGTCAATACAATGAGGGTTAATGGTACATGTTTATGCACAGTAATTCTTACTTGTTTCATGTGCGCATTAAATCCTGTTTTACACTTCCAATGGCTATTTTTATTCTCATCGGTCTTGGGAGACGAGATAGAATTATTTCTACCTATAACCATTCAATTTTCCTTGCGTCTCTTGACATTTTATTTGTCACACCCCAACTTAAATAGCAGATTAAATATAGCTATTACAACATTTTAAAAGAAATAACATAACCAATTCCAAGATCCTACAGTTTAGGGTTTGGAACAGCCCAACACTCTCAACTATTACATCTGATTTTAAATACCGAGTCCTCACACATACTACTATCACTTATTCTACCTGATCTCGAACATAAGCATCAGCATCACAGGTCTTACGGGCAGTCTGCTTGAATCTAACCATAGCTCCTAGCTGTATTATCAGGGTAAAGCAAGGAGTGAGCCAAATGCTCAACAAGTGCTAAACAATATGATACAAAACATAAATCGAGATATACATTAAAGAATGACAATGGAAAGACATAACCACTGATAATGAGGGATAAAACTTTGGGTGATGGCATTATTTTGTTTGTATCAAAACAATTTCAAAATCATACCGTTTAATCAAAATCATTTTATGACGCTACGGATTACAGCCGGTGATCAGCCGCGAAGTAATCCCGAACCTCGCTGGGTTCTAAAACATTAATGGGAATCCCTAGGCAACTTTTAAGCCTAATATAAGTGTGGAAAGGACTCGCGTCTCAGTCCAGATCCACTATTCAAAGAAAACATTTATCCCCCTTTGGGACTGAAAACCCACATTTTATTTATTTCAAAAACTGATGCCGAATTATAACAAAATCTCTTTTTACAGTAAACATCTTTATCAAGGGATTATAGATCAACTCAAAACACGGGGAAATGGTACTAACTCTCAGAGCCATGAATCACAAAACTATACTCTATTAGGGTAACTGAATGGTTTTCATATTTCAAAGTTTGGACAGGGGAATTTAGTGAGGCTATTGGATATCATGAAGAGAAATGCCAAATTGGGCTTAAAGCAATGGTTTCTTTTCAAGGTTCAAGTGCTGGATCATCAAGGAGGTAAGCTTCATGAATACTAAGGGTGTTAAGGTATGAAGAAATGATTTTTAGCTCAGGATATATCAGAATTGTCAAGCTTTAGGATGAGAAAGAGGGGTATCAATCAATGAGGAATCACTTTGATAAGTATCTGACTTTCAGGGTTCAAGTTAAGGTTCTATAGGGGTTCAAGTATCAGGATGAGATATCAATACTTAGGAATCATCAGCATGTTAATCAAGAGAATCAACCAAGAGTTATAACTGCCCTTTTCTTTTATCATGGCATTCGAATTACTTTAATATACTATCATGATCCTACATAAATATTAATAATCTTCATTATAATATACTCTCACCAACTAAACCTATTTACAACCCGAAATTAAACACGGATGGCACTTAGGCCTATATGCACTTAATTTTATATTCACCTTTAAATTACAATTGTACACACATAGCCACATAATCACATATCATATATTAATACCAAATAACACCATATACACCATAATGCAACACTAGGCTTGGATGATCTCGACTTACAACTTAAGTCACTTGGTCGCTAAACTAGACAAAGTCTTCAAATTTTGGCTTCCTAACTCGATGTGCCTTTACTAAACTATCCAAAACCTATTGGCCCTCACTTGTGCCTTTTGCTCTACGGACATTATACTATCATACAACTATGGTGGTCAACCTAAATCTCACTCCTAAGTGTTCTAAAATTATGTGATAAGTGAAAGTGCTCACTGGTGCAAATTTCAGAATGACAACTATGGTTTCTTGAGTGCATTAGACACTCTTAAACTACAAGTTTTCCTTCAAAACTTTTACACAAGACTCTCCTGACCTAAGGGCATCTCAAAAACTTGATGTGGCTCAAGGGCCTGGCTTGGGCCTAAGCTAAAAGTCCAAGGTTCCCCTGTTTTTCTGGGCAGAAAATGTCCTGACTTGAATTAACTTGTGACACATGGTTCTAACTCATATCCTATGAACTATGGTTGGAAAAACTTCTCTGACACTCCCTCTAACTAAGGCCCAACAGGGCCTAATGAAGGCCTACCCATGACATGGTCAAAACTCACTCTAAACCTCAGGGTACTAAACTGATTTTCTGCAGAAACTATAACTCTCCTTTCTCCAAGGTTTTGAATTGAAAAACTCACCTACCAACAACCAAATACCCAAACCAAGACTTAAACATGGTGATATACTGAACTAACTCCCTTATTCTCAAAATAACTTTGGTGGAGATCATCCTTTACCTATGGTACAATTATGGCAAAACAAAAGAAACTACACTTCCCAACTCACAAAACATCAAGTTTTTTTGAAACAACAAGATATACATTTTTATAAAAGATAACCATGAATTATTACCATGCATCAAGGAGCATTAATCAATATTAACACCTTAATCCTACTGAAATTAAAGCTTACTAACAAAATCTTTCCAAATGATCAAAATCTTATAACATTCTAAGAGAAATTCACATGCGTGCATGACCTCGAGTTTTGCAAGCCAAACAACATGTTTTCTAAATATGTTTTACCAAGAAATTTACATGCAAGCCTAGCATGAGCTATATCTAGATGATCACTTAGCATGCAAGGAGTTTCATCAAATTTTCACCATAAAAGTCAACCAGTATCACATAAACATGCAAAAATTGAACAAAGCAACAAGAATAGTCTTAAGGACCATTCATTCGGCTCCCCTATGGTCATGGCCGAATGAAATGGAAGGGAATGGCAATTTAATCATCAAGAGTTTCCTTCTCAAGACTTGGCACTTCTCCATTCCTTGTAGTCCTCTCAAAAGAACAACCCTAAACTCACAAGAATCAAGGTTATACTTTGAGTTTCAACTAAAACCTTTATATGCAACCTTAAAACTTAAACTTTCTACTCAAAACTCTTTGAAATATGAGTGATCATGGTATGGGAAGTAACATTTACTTGTATAGAGGGTGGAAGCTTGGTTGAGGAATGAAGAAGAATGGGGAGGGGGTGGTTTCGGCTAAAAGCCGAGAGTGAAGGAGGGAGTAGCCGAGAGTGAGAGAGAGGAGGGAGAGAAGAATGAGTGTGGTGGTGAGTGATGTGTGAAATGATCATGTCTTTACTTGTTTTATGGTTTTTGTGTTGACAAATGTGAGTGGAAATAGGAATTGACATGATTACCCTTCCACTTGTACTTGGTTCAATTTGCATGTAAGGGTAAAGAAGGTATTTGGCTAGAAAATAAGAGTTAATGGGGTGGTTATTCACTCTTTAGCCCTTTTAGATAGAATAGAAAGGATTTGCATGCAAGGATAACTATGTAATTTGCTAATTATGACAATTAATACTTATAAAGATTTAATTTTATAAAATAAAACACAAGTTCAAAATTTATAAAATTTATACCATAAAATAGCTTGGATTTTTGGAAATTTTATAAAATGACTTTTGAAATTTGTGAGCAAAATAACTTTTAAAAAGAAATTTATTCAAGGTTTAAAATATTCCTTATAAATCAAAAAATGAAAGAAATAAATAAACTTTTGATTTGAAAAATCATATACCACATATCGAAAATTTAAGACGCAGAAATTCTCATTCACACAAGCATACAATAGTTGAATATATTGGCATTCGGCTTTATAATTACACCAAATTTACAATTAATATTACACAGAAATGTCGGGTGTAACATCCTCTCCCCCTTAAGGGATTCTGTCCCCAAAATCTAAGAGAACAGATGAGGATACCGGGAACGCATATCAGACTCTAACTCCCAAGTCGATTCTTCGACCTTAGGGTTCCTCCAAAGTACTTTTACAAACTTTACTGACTTATTTCTAAGGCTCTTCTCTTGCCAGTCGAGTATTTTAACCGGTTGCTCCACAAATGACAGGTCTGCCTGAATTTCTACAGGTTCATATTCTATTATATGGCTAGCGTCAGGATTATACTTCTTAAGAAATGATACATGGAACACATTATGCACATGCTGATACTGAGGTGGTAAGGCCAACTCGTAGGCCACCTTTCCCACTTGACTCAATATTTCAAAAGGACCTATATATCTAGGTGCTAACTTCCCTTTCTTGCCAAATCTCATCAACCCTTTTCTAGGTGACACCTTCAACAAAACAGCTTCACCAATTTGGAATTGAACATCCTTATGCGCTGGATCCGCATACTTCCTCTGTCTATCTTGAGCAGCAAGCAACCTTTTCTGAATTAACTTGACCGAGTCATGAAACTGTTGTACCAATTCCGAGCCGAGAATCTTTCCTTCTCCTACTTCCTCCCAACTTGTTGGTGATCTACATTTTCGCCCGTACAAAGCTTCGTATGGTGGCATGCCGATACTGGAATGATAGATGTTGTTGTAAGAGAATTCAATCAACGGCAAATGGTCGTCCCAACTTCCTGCAAAATCGATTGCACAACTGCACAACATGTCTTAAATTGTTTGGATTGTCCTTTCACTCTGGCCATCAGTCTGCGGGTGGTACGCCGTGCTCATATTCAACTTTGTGCCCAGACATTCCTGAAATTGCTTCCAAAATCTCGAGTTAAATCGGGGATCTCTGTCTAAAACTATTGATACAGGTATTCCATGCCTTAGTACGATTTCACGCACATACAGATGAACCAACTTGTCCAGTGACGACTTCTCGTTAATTGGAAGGAAATGCACTGACTTCGTAAGATGATCAATTATAACCCATATTGCGTCATGCCCGGATTTCGTTCGCGGTAGTCCTACTATAAAGTCCATAACGATATTTTTCCATTTCCATTCTGGAATATTCAGGGGCTGAATTAATCCGCTTGGTCGTTGATGTTCTGCCTTCACTTTCTGACAAGTATAACACTTCCCAAACCATTCTGCCACGTCTCGCTTCATATTTGGCCACCAAAAGTTCTTCTTTAAGTCTCGATACATCTTGGTACTTCCTGGGTGGATTGAAAATTTCGAATTGTGGGCTTCATGGAGGATCTCATTCTTTAATTCAGGTACATGAGGAATCCATATTCTGGAAGAAAACCTTAGTATCCCTTGCTCATCCCTTTGAGTATTAATCTCCTCTCCAGATAACTGATTCTTCTCTTTCTCCATTACTTCTTCTTGACATTTCTTTATCTTTTCCACTAGTGTTGGCTGAAAAGTCATTGCGCGACAAACTTCCTCAACTTTTCCACAATCACAAAGTTCCAGTTCAAATCTCTTGATTTCTTCAGATAATTCCTTTGGTGTTGTTATCTTATTCAGTCTCTCTTTCCTACTTAGAGCATCGGCCACAACATTCGCCTTTCCAGGATGGTAATTTATCGAGCAGTCATAGTCCTTGATCAATTCCATCCATCTCCTCTGCCTCATATTGAGCTCCTTCTGAGTGAAAATGTACTTTAAACTCTTGTGATCCGTGTAGATTTCACACTTCTCTCCGTAGAGGTAATGTCTCCAAATCTTAAGTGCGAACACTATGGCGGCTAGTTCGAAGTCATGTGTCGGGTACTTTAACTCATGCGGTTTCAACTATCTTGACACATATGCGATCACCTTACTGTGTTGCATTAACACACAACCCAATCCCTTATGTGAAGCGTCACTGAATATTACAAAGTTTCCTTGATCATCTGGTAGCACTAACACCGGAGCTGTTACCAATCTCTGTTTCAACTTTTGAAAACTATCCTCACATTCTGCACTCCATTCAAACTTTTAATTCTTTCTGGTTAACTTGGTCAATGGCATGGCGATTTTCGAAAAATCCTTGACGAACCTTCTATAGTATCCTGCCAACCCTAGAAAACTTCGCACTTCCGTAGGAGTCTTTGGCGTCTCCCAACTCATAACTGCCTCAATCTTTGTCGGATCCACTTTAACTCCTTCATTTCCAATGACATGCCCCAAAAATTGAACTTCCTTTAACCAGAACTCACATTTGGTAAACTTGGCATACAACTTCTCTTGACGAAGTATTTCCAATGCTATCTAGAGGTGCTGCTTATGTTCTTCTTCCGACTTAGAATAAATAAGGATGTCATCAATGAATACCATGATAAATTTGTCCAAATACTTCTTAAATACTCGATTCATCAGATCCATAAATGCGGCCGGGGCATTGGTCAGTCCAAACGGCATTACTAAAAATTCATAATGCCCATATATGGTCCTGAATGCGGTCTTGGGAATATCTTCTTCTTTGATCTTTAATTGATGGTATCCCGATCTCAAATCGATCTTTGAAAAGCATTTTGCTCCCTTCAGCTGGTCAAAAAGGTCATCTATTCTTGGTAGCGGGTAGCGGTTCTTGGTCATTACCTTATTCAACTCTCGATAATCTATGCATAATCGCATGCTCCCATCTTTCTTCTTGACAAACAGAACAGGTGCTCCCCATGGTGACGTACTTGGCCGTATCACTCCCTTATCCAACAATTCTTGTAGCTGGCTCGCCAACTCTTTCATTTCTGCTGGTGCCATCCTATATGGGGCCTTTGAAACTGGTTTCGTACCTGGAGCAAGGTTTATCTCGAACTCGATTTGTCAATCTGGTGGTAAGCCTGGTAGTTCATCGGGAAACACATCGGGAAACTCGTTAACTACAGGAATATCTTCTATGTTAGGGCTGCCTTTTTTTGAATCCACTACATAAGCTAGGAACGACTCACAACCTTTTCTAAGTAGCTTCTTAGCCTGAACGATTGTAAGAAATAGTTGCTCTTGCCTCTGCCCCTTGAATACTACCTTCTCTCCACTCTTCGTCTTTAAATACACTTTCTTGGTCTTAGAATTAATCTGAGCGCTATTTTCTCCTAACCAATCCATGCCTAAAATTATGTCAAACTCTCCCAACTTGAAGAGTATCAAGTTGGCTGAAAACTTATACCCCGAAATATCAATCTCACACTTTGGACAAAATTGATTCACAGGAATCTTCTCTTGGTTCGCAATTACCACATTTACTACCTCACTCATAATCATTTTATCACATTGAAGCTTATCAACAAAAGATTCTGATATGAAAGATCTTGTTGCTCCCGAATCAATCAATACTTTAGCTTTGACATTATTGAGTAAAAGTGTACCTGCTATCACCTCAGAATTCTGAACAACATCCTTCATCTTCAAATCAAATGTCCTTGCTGTTGCTTGCGGGGTTGGTGTAGGTGATGGAGGTAATGCCAATACCTCGGCTGGCACGCTCGCACTGGTACTTGCCACGTTCATTAAAGCTTTGACTGGTCCGGTTGCCTTGCACTCCCTAGCTATGTGTCCAGTCTTCCCACACTTGTAACACGTAACTCCTGGCTTCGGCATCTTGCACTCATTCGCCAAATGTCCCTTATGATTGCACCTATAGCATGTCATGCTCAGCTTATTACATAATCCAGGGTGCCTTCTTCCACAGTGCTTGCATTCTGGTCTCGGGAACTTATTTTCTCCAACTTGCCATTGGCTTGCCTGACTGCTCCCCTTTGATTCTTGCCTTTTACCCAAATTTCCCTTATTTTGAAAATTTCCACCCTTCTGGAATCCGATCCTCTTTACATTCCGATCTTGTAAACTTCCCGCTTCAGACTTTTCTCCATAAAATGGAACCTTCCTCTTCTTGTTATCCCTTTCCTTCCTTGACAACATCCCATTATTCTCAATCAGAGCAGCTTTCTGTACTACTCCCGCATAAGTATCAAGCTCAAACATAGCCACTCTATCTCTGATCCAAGACTCCAATCCTTGCTGAAATCTCTTCGCTTTTTCCTCTTCAGTACTGGTATACTTTGTCACAAACCTTGACAACTCTGTGAACTTCTTCTCATACTCCAATACAGTCATGTTCCCTTGCTTCAGCTCCAAAAATTTGAGCTCCATCTGATTCTGCATGTACTTAGGGTAATACTTGTCCAGAAATAACTTCTTAAATCTCTCCCAAGAAACCTGCTGAGTGACTTCCATATCTTTTACTGATTCCCAACAATAGATGACTTCACCCTTCAAGAAGTAAGTAGCATACGGTGTCTTCTGATCGTCTCCTAAATGTACCAACTCAAAAGCCCTTTCCATCTCCTTGATCCATGTGTTAGCTATTACTGGATCAGTGGTATCATGAAATGCAGGTGGTTTCACATTCTGAAAAGCCTTGAAAGTGACAATTTGTCTAGGTGGTACTGGTGGTTCAGGTGGTTGGTGTGGTTCACGGTTATCTTGGTTTTCAATTCGTTGTTGAAGAGTTAGTTGTTGTTGAGCTATAGCATTGGTTTGCTGTTGCAAAGTTTTCAGTAGTCGAAGAATATTTGGGTCTGTGGTGGATGTGGTTGTTGGGTTCTTCTTTTTGGGTGGCATGATCCTGAAATAAGAGTTATGTCAAAACAGATATGAACAATTCGAGGGTATCGCATGGCATTCTTATCTACATATGAGGTCAAGTTTCAAATTAAGCAGATATGGTGATGCATATAAAAACGTAAAATAACAGTTGAGAGAAAATAGAACAATTGAACATAATTATTGAAATTTTAAAGGTCACAATACATAGGATTAGGACAAAGTCTGATTCTAGGAATAACAGGCTTATTTAAAGGAAACAACGGAAATAACTGGGGATTCCACAAAGTCTGATAGTACAACAACATGAAAGGTAAATGGAAAGAACTAAGGCTCCACTCCATCTGAACGGGGCTTGGTAGTCTTTTCCTCTTGAAGCGTCTTCACAATGCTCTGGAGCTCATCCGCCACCATCTGAATGAGATACTGGCTGGTACGGTCCCGGTGCGCTGGCATCTCCTCAAGCTTAGTGTTGACGTACTGAACCAAGGTCTCAAGTCTCGCAGTCATCTGCTCCTTGGGCTTCCCTTCGTAGTTTCGGCTGTCCGGATACACGTTCTTCAGTCGGTCTTTCAGTCGATCGTACTTGCCCTGAAGCATGTCGAACTCGCGCCTCAACTCAGCATACACAGTGAAAGCAATAGTGTCGTCTGACCCAAAGGATGACGAGGAATGCGCCCTTTGCTGACAACCAATAAGAGGAGTATTAATAATAAATTTACTTAACCTACTCTCTCGCATAATATCTATAACCTACACACATATCCTAGAACCTATTTGGGCTGTCCAGAGACTCTAAACCTGGCTCTGATACCAAAACCTGTCATACCCCAACTTAAACAGCAGATTAAAATATAGATAATTGTGACATTATTTGAATATTTGAATTTTTATATGTCCAGAATAAAATATAGATAATTGTGGTATTTTTCTGGTAATTTTTGGAGTGTTATATAATTTTATAATGATTTATGAATTATTAATTATTTTCAGAATAATTATAAAATTATTTTATAGAGCCGGGAATCTTCCAACTTCAACCGTTTTGCGTTTTTACAACCCGAAACTCTTCCGAAAACTCCTTCCTAACCTAATCTGGTAATTCCGGACATTTTCCGTGTTTTGACTTTTTCAATCCGGATTACGGTTTGACCCGTGCGCGGCCCGGCGCAATATTTTCAATATGATAATCATTTCGGTAATCAACAAAACCCGTATTCTTAAAAGACGGGATATTTTTACGTTATTTTCGTATATGGTGTTTTATAAAAAGCCCGGTTATGATAATTATCCAATTCTGGTATTGAATTGTATCGTTTTTACAGTTACTTAGCGGCTAAGCAACTAATTTAACGATCCAAAATGATCCAGAACGATCCAATATTTCATAAATATAAATAGCCTATTTATTATTTCGTTTATTCCGTTTATTCATTTGCAATCAGTTAAAATACCGTAAATACTGAGAAAACCCCGAGAAACCGATACGTTCCCAAGAATCAAACACACGAACGAAGGCGTTATCGAACTCCGATTCGGGCGTGCAGCATATCAAAATGAAGCTCTCGAAATCTTCTTTCTGAATCAATCATCAGTTGCTGCCCAGAAATCACGGTAATTTTCTTATGTAATTATTTATATTCGAATTATTTGATAATTAAATTATGAAAATTTGTTCTTGATGTTGTTGATGTGATTTGATGCTTCCATGTTGTAGAGTATGTTTTTCTGGTCAATTTGGTATATAATATGTCAGATTTTGAGTTCTGCATCATGTAGAAAAGTTGGTTTGATTCTCGAGTTTGAGTGTTCTTGGTGTTCTTGAATAAACTCACCGAAAAACTTAAATTTTTGGCCGGATTTTTGACTCGTTAAACCTGGGAACGTATGACTTATACCATTAAACAGATCGTGTGATAAGCAATCGAGTGATATGATTGGATTGAACAGAGGATGAACATTCGTGCTCGCCGGAGTTTTAAAACTCGACGGCGGCGGAAACTTTGGTCGCCTTTTTCGGACAAACGAAGTGTTGTTTGCAAGAACGAACCCTGCAGATGTGTTTCTGGGATTGCATAGATCATACGCCTGTGTTTTGGTTGAGTTCTGGACTGATTTTGGCTCGCCGGAAAAGCTCGGAATGCCGTTAATGGCGTCCGGCCGGCAACCGGCGACGGGGTCGGGGAAGATGGCAAAAATGCAGGTTGGTACCTGTATTTTTGCTAATCTTGCAAAGCATGGATTTCTGTTTTAAAATATTACAAAAATTAGATTTTTGTTTAAAAATATTTAAGAAATGATAGTTTATTATTTTAAAAATTAGAAAAAAAATATTTATTTAATTCAGAAAATTATTTTAATTATTTATTTATTCAAAAATAAATCAAAATTATTTTTTTAATTAATTTTTATTAGTTTTTAATTATTTTAATTAATCGATTAATTTATAATTAATTGATTAATTAATTTAATTAATTATTAATTGATTTTAATTGATTTAATAATTAGATTTAATTATTTAAAATTGAGTTAAAAATTCCGAAAAATAGTTTCGAGCTTTAAAATATTATTTTAAATTATTTTCTAGGCTCGATAATTTTTATAAAATTATTTTCGAGTATTCGAGCCCTATTATTTAATTATTAAATGATTCGGAGACCCGTTTTATTCCGAAAATGTTTAAAAATTCATAATAAATCAACCGTTTGTCCGTTTAATATGAAACGAATGCGTACAGACTCAGAAAAATATTGCGCTTCCAATAAAAATACTTTTAAGACCTAATTTCTTTTAGATTGCAATGTCATTTGATTTTTATATCAGTTTGAGTCGGTATTTGATCGATAAATGCTAATATTGACCTGATTTTCATTCTGATCGCACTGAGGCTTTTCTTTTAATGATCTGACGTATGTGTTACATGAAATATATGATTACGCGCTATACAAATGCTATGATTATGTGTTACATGATATGTATATTATTTGTTTACAGTTTAAAATGCCATGCTTAGTTATATACGATTGGGTAGATGTCAAGACGTATAGTTACGTCGATTGAGTTTGGTTTTGTCAATTAAGATGGAACTTTTGTTTATAGAATCAAGTAGCAAGGAGTGCAGTTAAGTGATAGACGGAGATAGTAGCCAGCAGCTATAAGCAGAGTTATAGTAAGAGGTTATTGGGCATACCAGGAAAGTACCCCTAACTTCACTTATTATTCAAGTGACGTTTATTTTGAATCATATTATGCAAGTACCTCTATCTTCATTTATCATTCAATTGATATTGACTCTGAACTTATTCTTTCGATTTCCATACTATTCTAAGTTCAGAATAGTTAATCGTTTTATATTTCGCTATAAATTACTCTATACAGTGGAACATTTAATTGAGATTAGCGAATAACTAATTGTTCTAGTTATTTCACCATCGATTGTTGAGATAACTCTGGACCATGAGAAATGGGGAGTTATATGTTTAAGGATGTCCTTTGATTCGGCTCCTTTGATCAAAATGTTTTATGGATTGGATGAATGCGTAAGTGACCGGGAAGGACGGTCCAGCGGAGGGCTATTTCTATGTGTTGTATGAAATATTATGACACCATTATTGCCACAGGCAGGTATATTGCCTTTTTATTTGAGTACTCATGTTTTGGGGACATGTTTCTATGAATCATGACCTTGTGCTATCACACGGGCTGATCAACATGTGATAGTACGTCCGTCGAAGTTAGATTCCAATCTAAAAAAAATTATCGTTTATTTTGATAGCTTGTGAAGCTTTTTTATTGATCAAATATTACTGCTTTTATCCTTTTGTTCAGTTATTATCAGAATGTGGTTTATCATTTCAAGTACATCTTATATGGCTTGCTGAGCATTTCTTTCGCTCATACTTGTTTATCAATCTAATCTTTCAGCTAAGCCAGAGCAGGCTTGAGATCCAGGTTTGGCCAGAAGTCGAGTGCTTATAAATAGTGGTGTGTATTCCAGGTAGACTATTTTGGGACGCTTGGATAGTCTAGAAGTTTGTAATAAAATTTGAATAATCTGTAAAACTAATTAGATTTATGGTTTGTAATAACACTTGTTTGTATTAGTGCCTGTTCCATACTATAACCTGTGATCGATCCAGTGCAGGTAAAGGGGTCGTATTATTATATTATTCCGCTATGATTATTTTATTACAGTTTAGTGGCAAGTAACCCCCAAATCTAGACCCCGGGTTTGGAGGGCATCACATATTACAACATTTTAAAAGAAATAACATAACCAATTCCAAGATCTTACAGTTTAGGGTTTGGAACAGCCCAACACTACCAACTATTACATCTGATTTTAAATACGGAGTCCTCACACAAACTACTATCACTTATTCTACCTGAGCTCGAATATAAGCATCATCATCACAGGTCTTACGGGCAGTATGCTTGAATCTAACCATAGCTGCTAGCTGTATTATCAGGGTAAAGCAAGGAGTGAGCCAAATGCTCAACAAGTGCTAAACAATATGATACAAAACATAAATCGAGATATACATTAAAGAATGACAATAGAAAGACATAACCACTGATAATGAGGGATAAAACTTTGGGCGATGGCATCATTTTGTTTGTATCAAAACAATTTCAAAATCATACCGTTTAATCAAAATCATTTTATGACGCTACGGATTACAGCCGGTGATCAGCCGCGAAGTAATCCCGAACCTCGCTGGGTTCTAAAATATTAATAGGAATCCCTAGGCAACTTTTAAGCCTAATATAAGTGTGGAAAGGACTCGCGTCTCAGTCCAGATCCACTATTCAAAGAAAACATTTATCCCCCTTTGGGACTGAAAACCCACATTTTATTTATTTCAAAAACTGATGCCGAATTATAACAAAATCTCTTTTTACAGTAAACATCTTTATCAAGGGATTATAGATCAACTCGAAACACGGGGAAATGGTACTAACTCTCAGAGCCATGAATCATAAAACTATACTCTATTAGGGTAACTGAATGGTTTTCATATTTCAAAGTTTGGACAAGGGAATTTAGTGAGGCTATTGGATATCATGAAGGGAAATTCCAAATTGGGCTTAAAGCAATGGTTTCTCATCAAGGTTCAAGTGTTGGATCATCAAGGAGGTAAGCTTCATGAATACTAAGGGTGTTAAGGTATGAAGAAATGATTTTTAGCTCAGGATATATCAGAATTGTCAAGCTTTAGGATGAGAAAGAGGGGTATCAATCAATGAGGAATCACTTTGATAAGTATCTGACTTTCAGGGTGTAACGACCGAGAATTTTGCGTCGTAATTAAGAAAGTAAAGTATGCGTTATGTGATGAGATTATGTGATTAAGCGATGATTATTTGTCTTATCTGTATACTAGAGTTAAGGAGCGTGGATAAAAACGTTCCAATTTAAAGAGTCAGCTTAGAAGTTAAGCTGTGTTGTCGGGCCGTCAGGTAGAAGGGAACCCGTTCCATTAAAGAGTTAAAGAATATATAAAAGGGGAATTATGTGTGATTGAATGAAATGAATGTGTCAGTAAAGTGTTTTGTCCTAAGTGACGTGTCAGTCGATAATGATAATGAGAAGCGTAATCGAAACGCTGAGCGTCGGGCCGTCAGGCGGAACGTGACCCGGTACGCGTAAATGAGGATAAAGATTTAAGAGTGATATATTCTCTGATCAGACCTGAGTCGTTATGTGACTATATGCGTGTGATTGCTTGACTGTGTGCATGATTATATGTTCTGTGTTAATTTTTGTTAATCTTAAAGGAATTATGTGATTTAAGTAAAGGTTTAATTAACCTTCGTGCATTTTTATAAAATCATCTGAGATGGATAAAAACATGGGATTTGTTCTGTTATCTTCGTAGAGGTCTTAGAGACTTTTTAAAAATGATAAGTGAATTTAATTGTTGATCTTTGAATTTTTAAATCGATTTTATGTGGAAAAGGTATTTATTAAAGCGAGTTTGCGAAATTCATATAAAATCAACCGCTCGCACAAATTCTTGTTATGAGTAATGGATAAAAAGCTAATTTCGAGGCCTACACGTTAAAAATGTCATTTTCAATAATTCTTGACTTTCCGAGAGAGAAATATTTTTATTTTGAATTTCGTTGCAATTAAGTAAAAAGAGAAAGAAAATGCAAACTAAAAAGGGAGTTATTAGATTACTATTTTGCCCTTAATCTTGGTGGAGTATAAATACTCCATTCCTTCCTCATTTTCTTCTTCTTGCCGAACACTCACTCTTTTCTATCTTCTTTTTCTCTTTTCTCTCTCTCGGACACTCTCTCTCTCGGCTCTCTCCCCATCTCTTTTCTCTCTCTTGCATGCAATAACAAATACTCATCCAAATTCAAAGATATAACCATCTATAGCTTCCATTTTCGATATACTTCTTAGATTTCACTTGCATGTAAGTGTTTGTATAAGTGTTTATGGTTCCATCTCTATGGTTATGTTCAAGGAAATATAATTTCTTGATATATGATCATAAGAGTAGAATTCAAGTGATTTTATGGTTTAAAACTCAAGAGGAGACCCGTTATGGGCACTCTCAAGTTCGACCACCACCGGCCATGATCCAAAGGAGAGCCGGTGGGTTTTCCATGATGTGATTGTTGGATTTTAATGTTGCATGTTATGGTTTCTTGAAAGCTTGAAAAAGGGTTTTGTTTCTTTTGTTGAAAATTGAGTATGTGATTGGTAAAATGATTTCCTTGATTGTAAAATGAATGTGTGCATGTGATTGTTGCTTAGAAAATCAAAATTGATGATTTGCATGTGAGTTTTTGCTTCGGCTTTATGCTAATAAAAAGGGAAATTGAATTTTGTGACTTGATCTTGGTATGAACTAAGCTTAATTAGTAGGAAATAGAGTTGCATGTTGATTTAAAAGAGGAGTTAGTGATGCATGTCAATGTTTGGTTCTTGGATTGTGAATTTTGAATGTTTTCCGAATGGAAAATGGGTTTAAAAGAGATTGATTTGTGATTAAGTGAATGCATGCATTGAATAATTTGATTAAGGTTGAGTCATTAGGTGATGTTTGGCTTTGTGCTTCGGAAATCTTGATGAAAATGAGTTAAATGACTAAGTTAAGGCTTAAAATAAGTTGAAAATGTGATATAGGACTTTGCATGTCAAGATTGATCTTTGTATGTGTGTTTTCTTGATAAACCCAAATGGGTTGAATCTTTAAAGTGGTTTGTTGTGAGTAGACTTGATTAAAGTAATGATGGATGGTGATTAGATTAATAAGGAATGAATTATTGTTGCATGCTAAGTTTAGGTTCGAATTTTTGAGTTAATAAGAAAGGAAATTGAATTTAGTGAGATAATCTTGGTAAACACTAAGTTTGTATGATTTAAAAGCAATTGCATGATAGTTTTAAAGGAGATCAATGAGTGCATGCTAGTAATTAGTATTTGAGTTGAAAATTATGTTCTTGCCGAATGAAAACAAGATAAAAAGGGGATAACTTGGTGATTAAGTGTATGCATATTGATTTGATGGATTAATTAAGTTGAAATCACTAAGTAGTGCATGGTTTGGTGACTTAATGAATGGAATGATTTAATAGGGGATTAAAACAAGAAAGAAATGTGGTATATAACCTTGCATGTCAAAATCTATTTTTGCATGTTTGATTCTTGATTGTGATAAGTGTTAAGGCCGAATAGGCCAAAAGAAATAAAGGTTAAAACTTGATTTTGGTAATTGAAAGAATGATTGAGTGTTATATGTGAAAATCTTTGATTTTGCTTGATTGGATTGTTGTTTTGGTTCAAATTAAGGAATAAAAGAAAAGGGAATTAAGTCGATTGATATAAGTGATAGTATGCACGTAAATGTTTGGTTGTAAATGGGTCTAGTACTCGTAAAAGAGTCGTGTTAGTTTGATTTGAGAAATAGCCAAGGTCAAGCGAGTACGCTTTGATTGCTAGGTATATAAGGATATAAAAACTTCGAGAAAGGATTGTGCTATGTGCTATGTGCTGTGTGCTTATTTGTATAAGCTATATTCGTATGCTCGAGTCAAAGATATAATCGAGTTATCGTATAGAGAGATCGTTCCGGGAACGAGAGTTGGGAATCTAATTAAGATTTTTGGTTTTTATTGTAGATTCGGAACGTGAGGGCATTCGGGCTAGGAAAGGGAAAAGTATACTAGGTGGCAGTAGTTCAACCCTTAGGAAAGCAATTTCAGGCAAGTAACTCTGATTACTTGTGTAAATGATTATAAAGGAAATATTGTTCATACCATGTAGAGTATGGAATTGTTAAAGTATAAAACCCTTGCTTTATGAAACCCTGATATTGATTTGAAGTACCCTTTGTTCTTGATAACCTATTATTGATAATCCTATTGATTTCACCCGTTGATAATCTGCCTTTCTGTTTAAGATTCCTATAATGCCATGAATCATATTGAACCTTTAAATTATCTTGGATAACTCTGTTAATGATACCCTATTTTTCTTGATCGCCCTAATGATCCCTAAGTTATTTCTGATCCTTCAAATTTAGTGCCTTGTTATCCTTGATACAGAATTCTTGAGAATTGTTCTTTGCGTATCTTTGATTCACTCCCTGAACTTTGTTTCTTTAAAATCTGAATTAAGAATGAGTTTCGACTTGAAAGAGTCCGAATGATTTCAAAGGCTTGGTAATGATAAAATGAATTTTAGAAAACCTATTGTTTTCCAACTCAAGGTTTTCCAAATGAATTCCTGATGGATTGGATTGAGACGTAAGAGGCTAGTGGGACTAGTCCAGTCATGGTAAGAGGCTAGTGGGACTAGTCCAATTTAAGGCTGAAATTATGTCGAATGGTACCTTAAAGACCGGAATGGAGGTCGATACGGGCTGATCACCCGTACATAATGAAATGGAAAGATAAGTGATCCAATCAAGGGTTCTAAATGATTATTTAAAAAAAAGGGAACTGAAACTTTTATTCAGTAAATTCATTTTTGGAAATGAAATTGGTTTATATTGTTTTGAAAAGAGTTAATTATGTTATTGTGGAGTTTAAAGCTCAGAACCCTATCCCTGAAATTGTTGATCATATGAATGATTCTATATCTTGCATACTGTTGCTTTCCTCTATCGAAAGATCTATTTTGATCCTATAATAAATTGTGATGAATGTCGGTTTTTGTCCTGTTTCGAGCTTTGTTTCCTTGAAAGCCCAACTATTCTTCGGATACCCTTTCCTTATCTTAAAGAAAACAAAAAAAATAAATATATGGAAATCTGCCACCTAGATTAGCTAAAATAGAATGTCCTAGTTTGTTCAAAGTATATTGAGAATTGATATTGTAGAACTGCTATATAGTTACTTGCTGAGTTTTCTACTCACTTGTTTTGTCTTAATCTAACCATGGCAGTTAAGCAAGAAGATGGCCAAGCTTAGGCGCACTGCTCGTAAGGGCGTAAACTGGTGGTCCCTACCGTGTTGAGGGTTTCCAGTTGCCAGAGCAGGTAGTACAGGTTATGAGTGAGCTCGCGCCTAGAAAGTGGTGTTTAAAGATACAATGGGTTATCTGTCGGTTCCCAGCCGGAATCGATATTGATTATTTAATAATATTTTGGGTTTGTAAGTTATATTCTGTGATTGGTAGTTGTGATCTTGTCTCATACTTTATCCTTTTGATCCTGTTAGTAGTTAATCGGGGTTTATGCATATTTAATTAGTAGATTAGAGGTGTGTGAGTCCTCATTTCCTAACCCCAAGATTGAGGTCGTCACACAGGGTTCAAGGTAAGGTTCTATAGGGGTTCAAGTATCAGGATGAGATATCAATACTTAGGAATCATCAGCATGTTAATCAAGAGAATCAACCAAGAGTTATAACTGCCCTTTTCTTTTATCATGGCATTCGAATTACTTTAATATACTATCATGATAAGACTACTTTGCAATACGTACTCGAGGGTTCATGGCATATCTATATAATTCAAAGATAAACATAAGATACGCTTGATTTAATATATCAAATGACATAGGATAGTTGCAAAAATGTATGAACTATTAGCAGTAAATACGAAGGACAAGTTGAATCACTTGCCTTGAGAAAGGATGGTCTGGTCTGACTGGTAGGAGCAACTGGAGCTTCACTCGACCTTTATGGCAAATTTTCCCTCGTCTCGAGATCCTACATAAATATTACTAATCTTCATTATAATATACTCTCACCAACTAAACCTATTTACAACTCGAAATTAAACATGGATGGCACTTAGGCCTATATGCACTTAATTTTATATTCACCTTTAAATTATAATTGTACACACATAGCCACATAATCACATATCATATATTAATACTAAATAACACCATATACACCATAATGCAACACTAGGCTTGGATGATCTCGACTCACAACTTAAGTCACTTGGTCGCTAAACTAGACAAAGTCTTCAAATTTTGGCTTCCTAACTCGATGTGCCTTTACTAAACTATCCAAAACCTATTGACCCTCACTTGTGCCTTTTGCTCTACTGACCTTATACTATCTTAAAACTATGGTGGTCAACCTAAATCTCACTCCTAAGTGTTCTAAAACTATTTGATAAGTGAAAGTGCTCACTGGTGCAAATTTCAGAATGACAACTATGGTTTCTTGAGTGCATTAGACACTCTTAAACTACAAGTTTTCCTTCAAAACTTTTACACAAGACTCTCCTGACCTAAGGGAATCTCACAAACTTGATGTGGCTCAAGAGCCTGGCTTGGGCCTAAGCTAAAAGTCCAAGGTTCCCCTGTTTTTCTGGGCAGAAAATGCCCTGACTTGAATTAACTTGTGACACATGGTTCTAACTCATATCCTATGAACTATGGTTGGAAAAACTTCTCTGACACTCCCTCTAACTAAGGCCCAACAGGGCCTAATGAAGGCCTACCCATGACATGGTCAAAACTCACTCTAAACCTCAGGGTACTAAACTGATTTTCTGCAGAAACTATAACTCTCCTTTCTCCAAGGTTTTGACTTGACAAACTCAACTACCAACAACCCAATACCCAAACCAAGACTTAAACATGGTGATCTACTGAACTAACTCCCTTATTCTCAAAATAACTTTGGTGGATATCATCCTTTACCTATGGTACAATTATGGCAAAACAAAAGAAACTACACTTCCCAACTCACAAATCATCAAGTTTTTTTGAAATAACAAGATATGCATTTTTATAAAAGATAACCATGAATTATTACCATGCATCAAGGAGCATTAATCAATATTAACACCTTAATCCTACTGAAATTAAATCTTACTAACAAAATCTTTCCAAATGATCAAAATCTTATAACATTCTAAGAGAAATTCACATGCGTGCATGACCTCGAGTTTTGCAAGCCAAACAACATGTTTTCTAAATATGTTTTACCAAGAAATTTACATGCAATCCTAGCATGAGCTATATCTAGATGATCACTAAGCATGCAAGGAGTTTCATCAAATTTTCACCATAAAATTCAAGCCATTATCACATAAACATGCAAAAATTGAACAAAACAACAAGAATAGTCTTAAGGACCATTCATTCGGCTCCCCTATGGTCATGGCCGAATGAAATGGAAGGGTATGACAATTTAATCATCAATAGATTCCTTCTCAAGACTTGGCACTTCTCCATTCCTTGTAGTCCTCTCAAAAAAACAACCCTAAACTCAAAAGAATCAAGGTTGTACTTTGAGTTTCAACTAAAACCTTTACATGCAACCTTAAAACTTAAACTTTCTACTCAAAACTCTTTGAAATATGAGTGATCATGGTATGGGAAGTAACATTTACTTGTATAGAGGGTGGAAGCTTGGTTGAGGAATGAAGAAGAATGGGGAGGGGGTGGTTTCGGCTAAAAGCTAAGAGTGAAGGAGGGAGTAGCCGAGAGTGAGAGAGAGGAGGGAGAGAAGAATGAGTGTGGTGGTGAGTGATGTTTGAAATGATCATGTTTTTACTTGTTTTATGGTTTTTGTGTTGACAAATATGAGTGGAAATAGGAATTGACATGATTACCCTTCCACTTGTACTTGGTTCAATTTGCATGCAAGGGTAAAGAAGGTATTTGGCTAGAAAATAAGAGTTAGTGGTGATAGGGATAAATAAATTATGATTGTATAATTAAATACTGCATTAATTGTACAAGCTGTGGGCTGCTAGGCCCAATAAAAAGATATATGACACTCAGACCAGAAAGGTTAAGCCTGATGGACCAGATCAGGCCTGATGGAATAAAAAAGGCCCAAAAGCCCTAACTATTAATTAATTTTGTAATTAATTAATAAGGGAAAAATCAGCTATTGAGAAGAGTCCCGATAAGGATATAAATCCTTATAGATTAGCCTCAAGGGGACCTAAAAGGATAAGGAATCAGCTTCCTACTTCCTAGGACTCCTAAGTCTATCCTAATTCAGAGGCTTGTCAACCAAGTCTCCTATACCAAGTCCAATTCAAGGACTCCCACATCTATATAAGGGGCCTCACCCCACAAATCAGAACTACGTTTTTTGGCTTGATTCTCTAATTCACAGAGGTACGTAGGCATCTCGTAAAGGCAGATCGAGCCACGAAACACGAGAGCAGCCATTAAAGGCCTTGAGCTCCCGAATCTTAGTAATAAATACAGCAAATAATAACCTTAGTTTTTTATCCATAACATTTGGCGCCGACTGTGGGGAAACGGAACAACAACCATGGCAAGAACACGGAGAACAACCAGCACTCTAGAGGAGGGAACACCATCAGGGACAACTCAGGTGATTTCGTCAACCGTGGAGATTCCTCCCCACTCAACTTATGCATCTACTCAAGCGGAGGCCCAGATAAGGGCAACTCAATCTCAGCCACAAGGAACGACTCCCCCAACTATTCAAGGTACGAATCCTCGAGTTCAACAAGTACATATACCTGTGAATTCTCGACCCGTCGGGTATGAATATTCAACTGTTGTTACTACTAACCCCCCTTATGGGATGCCCCTTCACCCTGAGGTTGGAGGAAGCGGATATTCTGGGCGAAGCGAAGCACGAGGGCAGTCGCCCCCTATATACGAGGTCTGGGTCCTATCCCTGAGGATCGGATATTTTCTGTTCCTTACACTGAGAGAGACTCCGAATCTTCGGATGATGAAGTGGCCCCAAGAAGGAGGCGTCCTGGAAAAGAGCCAATGGCCGATGGAAGGCAACGCCCCCAAAGCACCCCAGGGGCGAATCCCCAAGAAGTGCAGGAAAGGATCAGGGCTCATGAGGCTGAAATCCAAAGGCTGAGGCGTGATTTGGAGGCCCACCAGGCCACCAGACCCCAGATACCTCCTAGGGGGAGAAATCCTCCTCCTGTCATAGACCTGGATGGTCCGGTAAGAAGAAGGGCTGCTGTCCCAAGAACTGATCCAAGCAATCTCCTTCCCCTTGGAGATCCTGATGATCTAACTCCACCCTTCATAGAAGAGATAATGAATGCCCATATCTCAAGGAAATTCAAGAAGCCCACTATCAAAGCCTATGATGGCACGGGAGACCCCGCTAATCATGTTAGGACATTCTCTAATGCACTGCTGCTGCAACCCGTGAATGATGCTATGAAGTGTCGGGCCTTCCCTCAAACCCTGTCGGGTATGGCTCAAAGATGGTACAGTCGCCTGCCCCCAAATTCTATTGGATCGTTCAGAGAATTAAGCCAGGCTTTTATTAAGCAATTCATCAGTGGAAGAGTCCATGAAAAAAGTTCAGCATCTCTTATGAGTCTTGTGCAGGGAGCTAAGGAATCCTTGAGAGATTACCTGAATCGTTTTACAAAGGAGGCTTTAAAAGTCCCAGACCTTGATGATAAGGTAGCCATGATAGCACTGCAACAAGGAACCAGGGATGAGTTTTTCAAGATGTCCTTGGCCAAACGTCCCCCTGAAAACATGTTGCAACTCCAAGAGAGGGCAGGGAAGTATATCAAGGTTGAAGAAAGCATGAGGAAGACCATGGTAAGTAATGAGCCCACTGGAGGCAAGAAACGAAAAACTGATTTGGAGTATATCGCTAAGGACAAATATCCTAGACCCGAACAAAACCCTAATTCAACCCCCAAGAAGGGAGGACCTGGGCAAAAGTTCACTGAATACGCTAAGCTGAATGCTCCCAGAAGTCAGATTTTGATGGAGATTGAGAAAGACAGAGATATTCGCTGGCCTAAGCCCTTGAAGGCTGATCCCGCCAAGCTAGATAAGAGCAAGTATTGCAGGTTTCATAAGGATGTTGGCCATGACACCGATGAGTGTAGGCAATTGAAAGATGAAATTGAGTTTTTGATTCGAAAAGGAAGGTTGAACAAGTATACTGGAGATGGAGGGGACAGAAACAATAATGGAAGGAAGAACTTTGAAGATCGTAGGAGGGACCAAGATGATCAGGGGCGGAATCCCCAACCCAGAGGGCCGGTTATAAATGCAATTTTTGGAGGACCGCGACGCCCTCGAGGGCCAGTGATAAACACGATCTTTGGAGGTCCAACTGCTGCTGGATTGTCCAAAAATTCCAGAAAGGCATATACTAGGGAGGTTATGCATATTGTTGGAGAAGCCCCGAAGAGGGCCAGGACAGAAGTAACATTGGCTTTTGATGATTCCGACCTAGAGGGTGTGAAGTTTCCCCATGACGACCCGCTGGTCATAACGCCAATAATAGGAAATAGCCCGGTTAAGAGGGTCCTTGTGGATAATGGTGCTTCTGTGGATATCTTGCTCCACGACGCCTTTCTAAGAATGGGATATAACGACTCCCAGTTGACACCAACCGACATGCCGATATATGGATTTGCTGGAGTAGAATGTCCTGTGGAAGGGATAATCAAATTGCCAACCACCATAGGTACGGAACCAAGACAAGCAACGCAGATGCTGGATTTCGTGGTGGTAAAGGCTAGTTCAACTTATAATGCTATCATGGGGAGAACAGGGATACATGCCTTCAAGGCAGTCCCCTCTTCATACCATTCAGTCATGAAGTTTCCCACCCGAAACGGGATTGGAGAAGAGAGAGGAGATCAAAAAATAGCTAGAAGCTGTTATGTGGCCTCTTTGAGGGCAGATGGAGTCGGGGGGCAGGTTCTTCCTATTGAAGATATGGATGTTCGAGAAAATGATGAGAATAGAGGAAGGCCAGTAGAAGAATTGGTTTCGGTTCTTTTAGACCCCAAGAATCCTGAGAGGATGACTTTCATTGGAGCCACATTAGAGGAGCCCTTTAGAGGGAAGTTAGTGAAATTTTTGCAAGAAAATAGTGATGTGTTTGCATGGTCAGCAGCTGATATGCCAGGCATAGATCCGGAGTTAATTACTCACAAGCTAAACATGGATCCAAGCCGGAAGACAGTGAAACAAAAGAAAAGAAATTTTGCCCCGGAAAGACAAGAGGCTATAAAACAGGAAGTAGAAAAGCTCTTAGAGGCTGGTTTCATTGAGGAGATTCAATTTCCGGAGTGGTTAGCAAACCCTGTAATGGTGAAGAAGGCTAATGGAAAGTGGAGGATGTGTATAGACTTCACTGATCTGAATGATGCATGCCCCAAAGACTGTTTCCCGCTGCCTAGAATTGATACTTTGATTGATGCCACTGCTGGACATGAGATGCTGAGTTTCATGGATGGATTTAGCGGATATAACCAGATCAAAATGCATAAGGATGACATTCCAAAGGTATCATTTATCACTGACTTTGGTGTTTATTGTTATCTTATTATGGCATTTGGTCTTAAGAATGCAGGAGCCACCTATCAAAGGTTGGTGAATAGAATTTTTAAGGATCTTATTGGTAAGACTATGGAAGTCTATGTTGACGACATGTTAGTCAAGAGTCTAGTAAAGACTGATCATATAGCCCATTTAAGGGAAGCTTTTGAGGTCCTGAGGTACCACAAGATGATGTTAAATCCTACGAAGTGTGCTTTCGGAGTAAGATCTGGAAAATTCTTGGGATTGATGGTCTCAAAAAGAGGAATTGAGGCTAACCCCGATAAAATAAAGGCGATCCTGGACATGGAACCACCAAAAACTATCAAGGATGTTCAGAAGCTCACAGGAAGGGTTGCTGCGCTAGGACGATTCATCTCCAAGTCAGGAGACAAGTGCTTGTCATTCTTCAAGTCACTAAAGAACATTAAAGACTTCGTATGGAGTGAGGAAAATCAGAAGGCATTTGAAGAGTTAAAGAAATATATGGGCCAGGCCCCGTTGTTGGCCAAGCCAGTTCTGAGTGAAGTTTTATTCTTGTACTTGGTTGTTTCAGAGAGCGCCTTGAGCGCGGTGTTGGTTAAGGAGGAACTAAAAGTCCAGAAACCCGTATACTATGTCAGCAAAATCTTGCATGGTGCTGAGTTGAATTATTCAACTATTGAGAAATTCGCTTTAGCCTTGGTAATGGCTTCAAGAAAGCTGCGTCCTTATTTTCAAGCTCACCAGATTGAAGTGCTAACAAATCAGCCACTGAGAAACATCATTCACAGTCCCAAGGCAAGTGGGAGACTGATTAAGTGGGCAATAGAGTTGGGAGAGTTCGACCTCAAGTATAAGCCACGTACGGCCATAAAAGCCCAGGCACTAGCTGACTTCGTGGTGGAATGTACCATACCCAACCAAGAAGTCGGGGGGCAGGAAGATACCATACCTCAAGATAAGGGAGTCGACAATGGGGACAAGGAGAAAGAATATTGGGTTCTCTATTTTGATGGAGCATCAAAAACAAATTCCAGTGGAGCAGGGTTGATTTTGCAAAGCCCTGATGGATTCTTAATTGAGTATGCTATGAAGCTAGACTTCCCAACCACAAACAATGAGGCAAAGTATGAAGCCCTGATTGCTGGCCTTGGTCTAGCTGGGACACTTAGAGTCAAAAACTTAAAGGTCCGTGGAGACTCGAAGCTGATCATATCCCAGGTAAAGGGAGAATTTGAGGCAAGGGATGATACGATGGCTAAGTATGTTCGCCTAGTAAGGGCTGTGATGACCCAATTTAATGAATGCCATGTTGAACACATTCCAAGGGAAGAAAATGCTAAAGCAGATGCACTATCAAAGTTTGCTTCATCTGAGATTGAAGAAAGTTCAGGAAGTGTGTACTTCCGTGTTTTGAAGACACGAAGCATAGATGTTAAGCTTGTGGCTCCCATAGGCTTGGGGACGTCATGGATTGATCCCATCAAGGCTCACATTCAGACCGGTTGGTTGCCAAGTGATGCAACTGAGGCACGGAAGTTAACTATTCGAGCACTAAGGTACTCCTTGATAGATGGAATTATGTATAAGAGATCTTTCGTGGTTCCTTACTTGAGGTGTCTCAGGCCCGACAAGGCACGCTTGGCTCTTGAGGAAGTGCATGAAGGTATTTGTGGGCAGCACTTGGGGGGCAGGGCCTTGGCTCATAAGATAACCCGTTTAGGCTTCTATTGGCCAGAAATGATGGCTGATGCCAAAGAATATGTGAAGAAGTGTGATCGCTGTCAGAAGCATGCACCAGTTGTTAGACAACCCCCCGAGATGCTGACCTCTATCAACTCGCCTATTCCCTTTGCCATGTGGGGGATGGATATTCTAGGGCCTTTTCCTATGGCCACGGCACAAAGGAAATTTCTGATTGTAGCCATTGATTATTTCACCAAGTGGATCGAAGCCAAACCCTTGGCCAAAATCACAACTAAGCAGGTTGCACAATTCCTGTGGGAAAACATTATGTGCCGATATGGAATTCCCCGTATCCTCGTCACTGACAATGGATCACAATTCAACAATGAGGAATTCAAGAAGTATTGTGAAGAAAATGAAATTGAATTACGATTCACCTCTGTGGCTCACCCGCAAGCCAATGGGCAAGCAGAGGTAGCAAATCGGATAATCCTGGATGGACTAAAGAAGAGGATCGAGAAGTCAAAAAATAATTGTGTGGATGAGATACTTCCCATATTATGGGCCTATAGGACTACCTGTAGAGTCACAACAGGAGCAACTCCTTTCATGTTGGCATATGGGGCAGAAGCAGTAGTTCCCGTGGAGATATCACATTCCTCTCCAAGGATTCAGGCTTTCAACGCAGAAGAAAATGAGGAAGGGCAGAGGTTAGCCCTGGATCTGATCGATGAAGTGCGAGATAAAGCACATGCAAAGATAGTAGAATATCAGAAAAAGGCTTCATTCTACTACAACCTAAGGGTTAAAGAGAGGTTTTTCAAACAAGGTGACCTAGTCTTGAGAAAAATAGAGGCTTCTGGTATCGGACAGAAATGAATGCTTGCCCCAAATTGGGAAGGGCCGTATAGAGTCAAGAGCGTTCAGGGTAGAGGAACCTACAAGCTGGAGACTATGGATGGTTTTGAAGTCCCGAGAACCTGGCACGCACAAAACCTGAAGGTTTACTACGTGTAAGATGGTCGAAGTACGATTCTCACTTGTCATTATGACAAGTAGGTTTAAAAGCACCTTGAAGCTTTGTTTGCATAGGATTTTTATTTTTTAGCTATTATAGATCAGGGTCGAACCCATATTATGTAAGGTTTTGGAAAACCAGACTTGAAATTGAAGAGTTCGAAATTATTTCAACGGATGTTTCAGTTGTGATAATACTTGTGTGGCCCATTAAGCCAAGTTTGAATATTAAAGTATCGGAAAAATGAAGGAGAGAATGCAAATAAGGAAAGTAGCATATAAAATAGCCCCGGAGGGTAATAAGTTTTAATACAAACAAAAGTCCAGACATAAGTTAAGGATAAAATTACAGAATAGAAAAACTACTCCTCCATGCGGGAGCCTTCATTCTCTTTCTCCTTATCAGCGCCTTTAGCGTCCTTCGCAGGAGAAGCGGGAGGAGAAGCAGTGTTAGGATCCAAGATGCGATCATCTGGCTGAGGGGAGTTAAAGAGGGCGTCTATGCTGTCCTCTGACTCAGCCTGCTCAGGACTTATAAAGTCCTTAGGGTCGACTAAGCCCGGGTACTTCTCAGAAACAGCCTTCATGGCCGCATCCCATCCCTGAGTGAACTGTAGGGAATAAAGACCCTCATCATGAATCTCCATGAGATTCTTAAACTTGTCAGAATCCATGTAGTCATCAATGAGCTTATCCTTATCGCTCCTAAGTTTCACCAGCTCGGAATGAGCCTTAGCCAACTCCTCTTTCTTCGTGTCCAGCTTCTTCTCCAGGACCTTGGCTCTCTCCTCCCACTTCTTCATCTCCTTCTCAAAATCATCAGAGTTACCCTTCCAGGATCTAGCCTGATGTAGGGCCGCCTGGAAATAGGTATTACTCTGCAAAGAAATATGTATGAGTTAGCACAAATTCATTGGGATACAAGAAAAGTTGAAATTCACAAAAGGAAGAGAAGAAAAAAGAAAATTACCGCAGCTTGGGCTTGAGAACCCAGAAGCTCAATAGTCTCGATATCACTCCCCGTAACAATGTCAGTGAAATCGTGGGGAGTGATGGAATGGTACGACCAATCCTTGGCATGTTTGGTGGATCCAACCACCGTATCGCTCCTCCTGAAGCCCCAGTTAGGCCTGAAGGAATGTGCCTTAAGTGGAGGATCCACATCGTCCCCCAGCTCAACCACCGGGACGTGGGGCTTAAGGAAAGAAGGACCGTCAGGTTTGCTCCTGGGGTCCCTGTTTAACTTGGCCCTCTTCTGGCGGCCAGATTCCCCCTCCTTGGGCCTATTAACATTATTAATAGCCTCACAAGCTGAAAGGAAAAGTAGAAGGAATATTAAAATCCAGAAAAAGGAAAAAGTGCGATTAAAGAGAGGGAAAAATAATTACGCAGGTATAAATTTACCCTTATCACTGGCCTGGGAGAGACCAACTTTCTTCAAGGAAAACTCCTCTAAAAGGGTCCAGGTGTCTGTTTTCCCATCATCTGAAATTAAGGCTTGGTAGGCCACCTCCTCCTCATCAGTTAATCTGATGCTACCAGGACTACCATCTGATACTTTGCAAAATGGCCTACGGAAGAGTGTGGCCCAATCACCCCCAGCCCAGGTCAGCCTGACAAACTCATCCCTCCATTTAGGGTTGTTCTCGACTATAGAGTTACTATCAAAGATATGGGGAATTTTGGGCCGTTGGCGAATTAAAACCCAGCCCGGCTGACTCATGGAACTATTATAGAATTGGAAAACTTTCCTAAAGACAGCTACGGAGAGAGGGAAGCTATTCCTGAGACAAAGGACCATAAAACAGATAATGTTCCTCCAGGCGTTAGGAGGGAGTTGACAAGGGTTGATTCGTACATTGACTAATAAACGAGAAATAAATTCATGGAATGGGAACCTAAGACCTGCGGTCAGGGATCCTCGATAAATGAACAGGGTATCCCCCTCCCAATTACAAGTCCTATCCCCAGGGGCGGCTGGAGTAATCCTAAGGTGGGGTGGAAGTCTGTACAAGGTGTTCATAGACTCTATCCTACCATCTAACTCATGAAAAGTGTTACCATGATTATACGAATCTAACTCAGATAGAGAAGGATATTCATCACCTCTCGAGTTAATCATATCAATGAGGGAAGTATATGGAGATTGAATTTGAATGTTTGTACCTCTTTTAGAGACATTCATCTTCTGCAAATGAGCCAGGTCACGGTCCGCCATTGATATGCTTCAGTTGAAGGCTTGAAACCCAGAAATACTTGAAAATGGTGGAGCTGCGGTGGCTTTGGTAGCCGGAAATCGCCTTCTCAAAGGGAGAACTCTAGAGAGAATTGTGAGAGAAAATGAGAAGTGGGAAGTGAAGTGAGGGTTCTCACTCCACACTACACTTATATAGGCGAAAAGCTCGGAATACGAGGCGTTTTTAGGCCCATTTAGCCAGGCCCAACCTAAAGGCCCATCTACAAGAAGTATCAGGAACAATCTAGAAGCTCCTGTGGAATTTAAAAAGTCAAAAATCGACCAGAACCTTAATATGGTTCGATCAGAGTCCTGATCGATGCAAAAGAGGATCCTGATCAATATCTTATTCGAACAGGAGGGAAGAAATCCCCTAAGATCGATCAGAGTCCTGATCGACACAGAAGAGAGTCCTGATCGATATCTTATTCGAACAGGAGGGAAGAAATCCCCTAAGATCGATCAGAGTCCTGATCGACACAGAAGAGAGTCCTGATCGATATCTTATTCGAACAGGAGGGAAGAAATCCCCTAAGATCGATCAGAGTCCTGATCGACACAGAAGAGAGTCCTGATCGATATCTTATTCGAACAGGAGGGAAGAAATCCCCTAAGATCGATCAGAGTCCTGATCGACAGAGAAGAGAGTCCTGATCGATATTCCATTCGATCAGAATGGTCGAGAGTCATTTAATTCGATCAGAGTCCTGATCGAAATCGATCAGGAATCCTGGTCGATTAAGCCCGTGTAACAATCGACTAGGGTCACTTTGAAGGCCAATTCGGTCAGAATCTTGATCGAAATCGATCAGGAATCCTGTCGACCAGAGTGTAAGATCCTGAGCTAATTCGATCAGGATCCTGATCGATTTTGGCTGCATCCTGATCGATTTTGGCTGCATCCTGATCGATTTTGTCTACATCCTGATCGATTTTGAATGCATTCTGATCGATTTTAAGCCAGAAAATTAAGGATAAGTCCCGGGAAATTAGGGAAAAATCCAGAAAATTAAGGATAAGTCCCGGGAAATTAGGTAAAAATCGAGAAAATTAAGGATAAATCCCAGAAAATTAGGGAAAAATCCAGAAATTAAAGGATAAATCCCAGAAAATTAGGGAAAAATCCAGAAATTAAAGGAAAAATCCCAGAAAATTAGGGAAAATCCCGGAAATAAGGGAAAAATTCCTGGAATTAAGATAATTCCTGAATAAAAGGAAGATTCATTGTAAATGTGTAGGTCGCTCCACACTTTATGCAAAAACGAAACCCTGTAAGGGAATAAACAGACTTAACTTCTGCGAAACCTAATCAATGTTTCCCAAAAGTTGGGGGGCAAATGATAGGGATAAATAAATTATGATTGTATAATTAAATACTGCATTAATTGTACAAGCTGTAGGCTGCTAGGCCCAATAAAAAGATATATGACACTCAGACCAGAAAGGTTAAGCCTGATGGACCAGATCAGGCCTGATGGAATAAAAAAGGCCCAAAAGCCCTAACTATTAATTAATTTCGTAATTAATTAATAAGGGAAAAATCAGCTATTGAGAAGAGTCCCGATAAGGATATAAATCCTTATAGATTAGCCTCAAGGGGACCTAAAAGGATAAGGAATCAGCTTCCTACTTCCTAGGACTCCTAAGTCTATCCTAATTCAGAGGCTTGTCCACCAAGTCTCCTATACCAAGTCCAATTCAAGGACTCCCACATCTATATAAGGGGCCTCACCCCACAAATCAGAACTACGTTTTTTGGCTTGATTCTCTAATTCACAGAGGTACGTAGGCATCTCGTAAAGGCAGATCGAGCCACGAAACACGAGAGCAGCCATTAAAGGCCTTGAGCTCCCGAATCTTAGTAATAAATACAGCAAATAATAACCTTAGTTTTTTATCCATAACAAGTGGGGTGGTTATTGACTCTTTAGCCCTTTTGGATTGAATAGAAAGGATTTGCATGTAAGGATAACTATGTAATTTGCTAATTATGACAATTAATACTTATAAAGATTTAATTTTATAAAATAAAACACAAGTTCAAAAATTATAAAATTTATACCATAAAATAGCTTGGATTTTTGGAAATTTTATAAAACTACTTTTGAAATTTGTGAGCAAAATAACTTTTAAAAAGAAATTTATTCAAGGTCTAAAATATTCCTTATAAATCAAAAAATAAAAGAAATAAATAAACTTTTGATTTGAAAAATCATATACCGCATATCGAAAATTTAAGATGCAGAAATTATCATTCACACAAGCATACAATAGTTGAATATATTGGCATTCGGCTTTATAATTACACCAAATTTACAATTAATATTACACAGAAATGTCGGGTGTAACATTATTGGCTATATAAACCAACACCTCATTTCCAGCAATTTCATCTCTCATTTTCTCTCAAACCCTCCAACACATTTCTTTTTCTCTCATCACAACCATGGTTCATTACGACTTAGCTCTGAACTATGATACCTTCACTCTCACCATGAGGTGTACAGAATGGCAGCAGGAATGGCATATTACTGCCATTCCTGATGAGATTTGGGACTCGGTTCCTCAAGAGGTCCTTACAGACCTCTTGTTCTTTTACATGGACTACCATCGCCATCTTGAGCGATTGGAAGAAGAACGGTTGGAAGCTCTCCGACAGCAGGAGCACATTATTCGTCTTGCTGTTCTTTTTATTGAGAGTAGGAAGAAGAAATAATTTCTCCTACCTATTTCTCTTCACCGTCA
The DNA here is from genome assembly GCF_009905375.1 of Apium graveolens. Classification (NCBI taxonomy): domain Eukaryota; kingdom Viridiplantae; phylum Streptophyta; class Magnoliopsida; order Apiales; family Apiaceae; genus Apium; species Apium graveolens. Next base: position 157,613,918 of record NC_133655.1, on the reverse strand, counting down.
ACTTTGTCTGGCTTCTTAGTTTAGGACAAAAGCTGTTGATGTTAGGATTTGTAGCTTAGGACAATCTTGTATTTTTCTGATGTAATTTAAATTTCATGGAATGTATTTGCTCAATAAATTAATGAAATTTTATATTTTTGAAAGATTTTGTCTCTGAGTCGTTTGATATTTTGATGCATTTATAAATCCTGATTTACCCATATTCTGATGACCATTTTAACTCTGATACAAATCAAGTTCTGATTCTGACGTGTAAATATTTGCTACTTGGTTTCCTTATGGTCATTTTATCATTGGTCATATTTTTACAGAATATTGGTCTCGCAGTAAAAATAATTTATTAAGTGGGAATAGTTTTAATTTTTAAATTAAAACTGAACTACCTTAATTAATGGGATTACTTGGTAAGTGGAACAGTTTTTCCTTGAAATACTGCATGTGATAAGTAATGATTACTGTATTCCCGTGCCCATTAATTATCCTTTACTGCTGCATGTCTGACATGTGTCCAACAGTTACTTTTTCTACCGTGTATAAGTAAAAGAGAGAGAAGATTGTAAAATCTTTTATTTACTTTCACACTTTATATCTCTTTCTTTACTTCTATTCTCTCTCATCTCCTGACGTTTTTTTTTCATACAGACATTTTATCAAACACCTTACAGGCAACCTTATTTCTCAATTTTTCTCATGGCACCTAAGGATTTGATTATAGATGGAGCCAAGTTTATACCCAACAACTATGCTGCAATCTTAAACCATGCTGAAGCTCCATCTGATTTGCACTTTGTGCAAGATCTTCTAGCACACAGTGAGATTGGGTATGCGTTGACCCAGCCTCAAGTCATTTCCAGCCAACAAGTTCTGACGTTCTGGCAGACTGGGCATTTTGATAATGGTGGTGCTACTGGTACTCCTAGCATTATTTTTGAAGTAAATGATGTTGAGCATGTGGTAACTCCCGGAGCAGTTCGTAAAGCTCTTCACTTACCAGAAGGCTACATTTTCTCAACACCGGAGGAACTTGTTCTCCAGCAGCTCATGGCCAATTTGGGGTATGAGAAGATTTTGGCCAAGCTTGGACAGTTGAAACGAACACATATCAGAAAGGAATGGAGCTTTTTCTTCGACTGCATCACTAAGGCATTCGCCAATAAGTGTTCCAACTTTGATGCCATTCCAATTATGAATCAACACATCGGGTATGCTATTATTCACCAAACTCATTTTGATTTTGCAAGTGTTGTGCTAGGCTTTATAGGGGATAGGATGACAGAGGATAGGAATGTCGTATACTTTGCTAGATTTTGTCAGCTTATATATAATTTTTGTTGTGTTGATGACCCTCAACTAGCCAGTTCTTTATTTCCACCCTTTAAACTTGCAAAACGGGCTTTTAATGATCTGGTAAATGCTGACCTTAAGAAAAAGGTAGTTAGACCCTTACAGATACCTCAGTCTGTAAAACAGATCCTGGTAAATGCTGATCCTCAGACCTACAGATCTGTTTATCCTGATGTTCAACCCACCAACACATCCCAGACACCACAACAACCATCAGAACATACCACATATACATCTCATCCTACTCAACCCTCTATCAGAACATAAATCAAACCTTCACAGATATCTCAATCTTCATCATCAGCACATACTGTGAGGCCTTCATCTTCAAAACCCAAGAGGACAAAGACTGTACCTCAGACACCACAGAAGAGAAGCAGGATTGTTCTGAGAGATGAGTCAGACAGTGAGGAATAGGTTCCTCTGTCAGAACCTGTTGTCAAAGAAGCTGGGAAGGTCTCTTCTCAGAAGGATACTGGAATTGGGGGATCTAAGCTTCTCAAAAGGCTTAGAAGGATGTATTTAGATGAAACTCCCAAGGAATCTCCACCTTCAAAGAGATACAAGAAACAGAGAGCACAAAGGTACATGGCTGAGTCAGTTTCAGAGGATGAGGAAGCAGCAGCTAAGGAAGGAGATCATGAATCTCTGATCTCAAAAGAGACAGAATTTGCTGAAGCCACTGCATCTACACCTCCATTGTCACCAACTCAGGAAACTGCTCAAGATAAAGCATCAACACCTCCTGTGTCTCCTGTCAATGAACCAATATCTACTGCAGACCCAGGCACAAGTGCTGAGATTGATATTCACAACCTAATTGTGCCTGAGGTACTCTATTTAGAAGCTCCAACAGCTCTAATTAATCCATCAACAACACCAATTACTGATGCTAATGAAACTCCAGAATTGTCTACAACACCTTCTGGCTGTTGATCAGAACTTGGAAGCAGATCAGCACTTAGAGGATGATGTTGAAGCCTCAATAGCCTCTCATACTGTTCTTTTATCAGAGGATGTTGATTATGTAAGTTCTGATGCTGCAAATATAGTTGATACTGGTGATGCTGCTACAAAAGAAGATGCTACTACAGCTGGTCCATCAGGACATGCACCTCAACAAACTGTTCACAAAAGTGAGATAGTCAAGAAGTTTGTTACAGGGGAAGCACCAGTACCTTGGAGTGAAACTCCTAGAGGACAGGAGTGGACTAAGGAGTGGAACACAGTCACCTTTGTTCCATCTGAGAAAATTCTTGCTGAGCACTTGGCAAAAGCTGATGAGATGCTAATTAATGATGATTTCAAGACACAGCTACGAGTTACTGCATTGAGTACTAGACATCTTCAAGGTCTACATTCAAAAACTCATGCCGAGGTGCATAAAATTCAGAAAGAATTACTCAAGCAAGAAATGACTAAGAAAATTGAAAAGAAAAGTTTTTTCCAACCTACCTTTGACAGAGTTGCTTACATTGAGAAAACCCAGGAGAAGCAACAATCTCAGATTGATGAAATTTTGAAAAATCAAGCTTCTCAGCAATCTCAACTTGATGACATCCAATCCTCAGTGGAATTACTTGTCTCTCTTCTTTTACCTGCTGATGCCAAAAAGTGGGAGAAAGAAATTAAGTCCAAATACAAAATGGTTAAGACACTGAAGGGGAAGGATGATGAAAAAGATGACCAGGGAAACTCTGGAATGGGTGGAGGTCATGGTCAAGGTAGAAGTCTCTCATCAAGAAGAGCTGGAACTACAAGTCATAGAACAAGTTCTGATACTGGGAGAAGAATAACTTCTGATACTGGTAAGAGGATAAGTTCTGATGAACTTTTGGATCTTGATGAAGAAATTTCAAGACAGTTATTTCTGAAAGAAAATCCAGGAATGGACTTTGAGAGTCTAATGGAAGAAGAAGCTAGACTTAAGTCAGAAAAAGTCAATTCTAAATCTAAAGCTTCTGTTGGTAAAAAGAAACTTCCTAAGGCCAAAGGCATTGTGATAAAAGAAAGGACAAATCTTGAGACAACCAAGGCTAAATCACAATTGCAGATAGATCTAAGGTCCAAGGGCAAAGAAAAAGTTGGCGAACCTATAAAGGTTTATGTGCCTCCTATGGATGAAGAAATTCCGGTTGAAGATGCTGATCTAACTCTGACTTCAAGAAAGATTTCTAAGACAACCTCTGACATGGCTCAAGTTGTTCAGAGTCAAGATATAGTTAGTTCTGATATAACCGTGAAGCAAGAAATCTCTGACATAGCTCAAGTTGACTTGATATCAGAAGACAAATCAAAGGAAACCTCTGACGTTGCTCATGTTAAATCCTCAAGGTTACTCCTACCAGGTTTCACTAAAGCCAAACAGACTCAACCTTTGAAGACTGCAGCAAGTGGTTTTGAAGCAAGAGTGGTTACTGGAAAGGAAGCTAGAGATAAATCTGGATTGGGTAGTGCTGATGAAAGAAGAGTACAGAACACAACCAATGATCCAACTTCCTTAAGTGAACCAGGTGTTGGAGCAACTCCTGAAAGATTGAATCAACTAGAATCTGTACAGATGGTTTATCATACCTACTTGAAAGAACACATCTTGTTATATTTCATGATAGATGGTAGGGTTTACCATATAAGGGAAAATGCTATTCCACTGAAGTATTTTGAAGAACTGGAATATGTTTTATTCTTACTTCAAGTGAATGACAGAATAACAGAATGTGCTGCAAACTATTTGAAGACACAAATTCAGAGACAGAAAATACTTTATTCTGTAAAGTCTGACAGTACATATCTTCCAAAGTACAAAGATCACAAGGGTGATATTGTTGAGATGAAGCCTAACTCTGCTAAGATTATAACTACCTTTCTGGGTTATAAGGCTGTAGAATTCAATCTTGAGTCTGACAAGGCATATTTGATCAGACTGGATCAGGACATAAGGAAAGCTAGAATTAATGATCTCAGGGCTTCTATCTTCCAAACTGGTGAAGATTCTGCAGAACTCAAATATGCTAAAAGGAGGATGATTGATGAACTCAAATATGCTGAGAGATGTTTGTTAAAGAACTATCTCAGAACAACTCCTGACATCAGAGAGATCAGAAAGTGAAGCCAAGTCAAGATTTACAACTGCTCAAATTCTGATATATATATACAGACTGAAGTTGCTATCAGAAGTTAAAGTTGGTAAAGCTTTAAGGACTGTAAGTTGTAGTTATCTAGTCAATTTCTCATGCACTTGTACTTAATGTTTTTGACATCATCAAATATCTGTTAAACTTGTATATTATGCTAATTTACAAGTTGGGGGAGATTGTTAGATATATCTGATAATTTCATGACTAATATGATTTATGTTTAGTTTTCAGATCTTACTTAAATAGGACAAATCAGTACTTAACTGAAATCAGCACTTATACTGAAGTCAGAACTTAAGTTATCAGTACTTAAGATTCAGGAGATATTTATCAGGAAATAATATCAGGACTTAAAGGAAACTTTCAGATAAGGAAGGCGGCTGATTGAAAGGAAAGAAGATCAAGACAAATGTAAGAAGAGATATGCATAAAGAAGGAATTCTATAAAGAATGAAATACTTGGAAGAAAAGATATCTGATTGATATATTTTAGGAAGCAGAATTATATTCCATATCAATTAGCGATTATCTTGTAACTGTATAGTATATAAACACAGACATAGGGTTTATACTATAAGTGTTATCATTATCGAGAATATTATTTATTGTAACCCTAGCAGCTCTCGTGATATTTTGTTCATCACTGAGAGAGGACAGTTCTATATTGTAACAGAGTTTATTGCTTTGAATAAAGTTTGTTTTCTGTTACTTGTGTTATTAGAATTCGATTTGATTGTGCTATACATTGTATTCAACCCCCTTCTACAGTATGTGTGACCTAACATGCTCACTTTGCCACATAATGCATGAATCCAAAGGAGGTGAAGAAGGATAAGGCTTATTTGGAGATTGAAGCTAAGTATGAAGCACTTCTGAGAAAACAACAGGGAAAAACCTACATTGCTGAAGGTAAGAGTTGGGATGACACGTATGATGAAGATGATGTTGAAGAATATGGAAACCATGCTCTCATGGTTTTGGAGCAAGGAGAATCATCTGTGTAACACCCCCATATCCGGGGTCGGGGATCCGGGTTGTCACGGTCTTTCTTTCCACAATATCACTTCACTTAATTAATAATAAATAACCTTATGTTGTGACCCCACACTAACACACACCACAACCCGTTATAGTCTCAGAGATGAAATTGAAATAAGTACAAGTCTTTGAATCCACAATTTAAAAGTTATTACAATCCAAAATGATTACTTAATAAGTTTAAAATTAATTGCCATTATCTGCCACAAGTTATAATTATACATAATTGATTCTCAAAAGTAGATGGTCTGATCTACAATAGATCTACCTCTGCAGCTATAGCAGCTACAACATCAACGGGAAGACGCGGGATGCTTCCCACGCGCTTGCGCTGGGTCTGCTTGAGTCTGACCATCCTTCCTAACTGTTGTTGTGTGATAAAGAAATAAAGCAAGAGTGAGACTTACAGCTCGCAAGATAATATATAGTGTAATCAATAATGCAAGTATCTAATAGATAACTTACTGAAAACCTTTATCAAAAGTAAGATAATTACTTACTGGATATAAGCTTAAAGGAAGATGAAGTTACCAAATACTTCACTATACTTATATCATTTATAAGGCTACTTGAACTACCACTGTTCAAAGTATTATAGGTTTAAAAAAAAAAGAGTCATCCCATAGATGAGACCACAAGTTAAGACTTGAATAGATTCAATCTTTGAAATATTATTGAATGAAATAAAGTTACGAGATACTTTATTTAGTCCCGATATATATCCACATATATATCTCTTAAACATTTCCTGGAACCTCTGTTATGTAAAGTATGAACAGAGTTGGTAACATCCAATGAATTTTGGAAAGGAAAAGAATTTTGGCATAAACCCGATATCTTGCTGATCAGGCAAAGATACCAATAAGTAACCTTTTCTACTAGTAGATGGATGAATCCCCCACCGGTCATCACCCTGGCCACATAAGGACCTTGTGCTGGACCGCCACCCGGCCTCTTACACGTTGATGGACTGCCACCCAGCCACTTACACTTTGATAGACCGTACCCCGGCCTGTCGCTTATGCCGACTCAATTAGATGGGCTTACTTCCCGAACGTTGGGTAAGTAATCAATTCATTTGTTTTCTCAAAACAGCAACCACGTTGCGAATGTAAAATGCACCACAGAGCTGGATCCCCCAAGTTTTGAGTGAGTATTTAAATCCCCTTTGAAAGGAAGATCTTAAATATAAAAAAATGAGTTTTGGGGTCCACTCTAACTTTAAAAATCATTTTGAAGACTCGAAAACATTTTTAAGAATGTTTGGAGTACTGCTGATTTATTAAAATAAATCAGTCCCGATATATTAGAAAATATCTGAATATTATTATTTAAATAATATTCTCATAAAGATAATCCTTATAAAAATAATCGAAGTAGAAGTTTTAAAACTTATACTTGAAATGGATATTAAATAACCAAAGATATACTTATATGAGAGTACTATCTTTATTTGAATAATCGAAAATAAGTTTGATTATCGAAATATTATTCTTTAATAAAATAAAGAATATTATTAAATAATAAGCGGAGTCATAATACCTCGAATGAATACTATAAATAATATTCATTAAATAAAATAAACGGAGTCATACATCCTCCAATGAATATCCAATTAATAATCCTTAAATATAATAAACAGAGTCATAAGTCCTCGAATGAATATTCAAATAATATTCATTAAATAAAATAAAGTTATCGAATAAACCTTATTCGATTAATAGTTTGGAAAACTATAACCATATATATATAAATATATATATATATATAAAATCTACTCGGGATCCTCGACTCCCGGTTTTAGAAAATGTTTTCACCTTTTGATCCCCTCCACTAAGGGTAAACTCAATACCGCTTATCTCTAGCATAGGTATTATGCAATTGCAAGCATTTTAACCAACAGATATATAAATCAAGAATATGAAACAGGCATGCATATATACCATATCACATGCTACAATATATCGCAAGAATTTGCTAATAACAAATATGCAATTATCGCAAGATCATGCATATACACATATACATCACAACAACAGTTATACGGGTAGAAAACTTGCCTGAGCGACTGGGGGTGATAAAAGGCTCGGGATGAGTCTGGTAACCTATAAACAACAAGTAAGTTGGAATTAAACCAAAGTCACTTGTAAATCTATACTTTAACTAACTTAGACTCTAACGCTTGCTTTGCGCTTACTGATTCTCTTAAGTCACTCGAGTACCCTCGGCTCCACCATTTTTAATAAATTAACCATTACGAGTTTCAAGGAGATTCTTTCATGGGTGTCTTACCAACTTCCTAACACACTTACCATAATTGTTTCATACATTAATTAACCCTTTTTGGTCTTAAACCTATATTTCAAAGTAAGGCGAGGGGAAAAGTTTCGTTCGCGAAACGCCGTTACTTGAAACGGTCGTTTCTCCTAAACCGTATATCAGAATTAAACGAACTACATATCAAAACGAAGCTCGTAACATGAGCTATCTAAACATGGAAATGGTCATAATCTAGCAGGGAGTTCTCGGGTCCAAATGTTATGAACAAAAGCAGTCTAAAGTAAATCGGACATTACGACGGCTATGTTTACGCGATTTCCCAAATTTAAACCATTCAAAAACCATCACAATTCAACCTCAACCCATTCATACAACCAAAGTCCATCCTTATCACATCATAACAGCCCCAATCAATTCAATATTAACATTTATACTTATGCCTAAGCTTGAATTTAACTATACTTAAGTTCTTTTAACCAAAACAACAAGATTCACCATTCCATTTCACTACCACTCCAACCCAAACTCTAAACCACAAGCATTAAGATACTATATCACCATAATAATCAAAATCATCTTATTATACAAAGGAATCTAGGGTTTGGAGATGATATACCTTCCTTGAAGTGGTGGGAGTAGCTAGGAAGCCTTAAGAAGCCTTGAGAAGTCTTAGGGATGCTTGGACCTTAAAGGAAAACAAGAAAAAATCAAGTTAAAAACTTTGAAATCACTATTCATTGTCTTCTTCATTGATTTCTTGAAGTAAATTTAGAAAGAATTGAAGGCTTAAACTCATAATATAGCCATAACTATGTATAAGGATGACTAGGGAATTATCTTACCAATTTAGGAAGCCTTGATCTTGAGTTTTGAAATTTGTTTCTCTTGGAAATGGCAAAAGCCGAGAGCAAGCCTTGGTGATGAAGAATAAAAGTTTGTTTTGATGAGAAATGATCTGTTTGGCTTGGTTGATTGAATTAGATTTGTTTTATTTTAGGTTAATTACCAATTTAACCTTGGTTTTGTGTGGTTAACAATCCACCACATTTCCTTCCTTCTTATGTCATGCTTATGTCATGCTATGATGTCATCTTCCCCTCCTTGTCCTCTTCTCATTGGTTGGGTGACATCATCCTCTCTAATCCCTTTGATTAAGTTCCAAATTGTTTACCTAATGACCGCTGATCTGTTATACGGTTCGCTTAACTTTCATTTTCGTTTATCGTTTGAGGGATCATACCCGGGATCTTATTACTTAGGTTCCCTTAACCTTTCTCAATATATTATATTCCTTTTATGATCCACTCTTATAATCCTTTAATTTAAATCCTTTTTATCCTGTTACCTTATACTCAATTCTTTCCGTATCTAGTGGATTTCCGGGAAAAATCAAAGTGTTCGGAATTGGATTCTGATGATCTTTACATACACTTATATACCATTTAGAGTACTAATAAAATCTCAGAATATCCATAACAGAACCCCTACATAGTGTGGCATGAAAAGTTTTCTCATTCAGCTAAAACACTATTCACAAGGGTTACAAAAAGTTCAAAATTTTGGGGGTTATTACAATCTGCATCTAAATCTGAGGTACTTATCCTAACTATCATTGATTTAATGCTACACAATATAAGAAAACTGTTGAAAAGTTGAGTGTTGAAATGTTTCACATTCACACAAGCATGGTGACAACTACTGAGGAAGTCAGTAGGCTATCAAAAGTAAATGAAAAACTTGGGATTGAAAAACAAAAACTAGAACCACAACTTGTTAGTCTAGAAGTAGTTAGACAAGAAAATGAATACCTCAAGAACAATTTAAAGTGTGTAAAGAATTAGAAGTCGTGTTAAGAGAAAAAGTTGAGAAAATGATCTGAAGCTGTAATAACCCCAATTTTTGGAAATTTTTGAAACCCTTATGAATAGTGTTTTTGCTGAATGAGAAAACTTTTCATGCCCCACTATGTAGGGATTCTGTTATGGATATTCTGAGATTTTATTAGTACTCTATATGACATATAAGTGTATGTAAAGATCGTCAGAATCCAATTCCGAACACTTTGATTTTTCCCGGAAATCCACTAGATACGGAAAGAATTGAGTATAAGGTAACAGGATAAGAAGGATTTGAATTAAAGGATTATAAGAGAGGATCATAAAAGGAATATAATGTATTGAGAAAGGTTAAGGAAACCCAAGTAATAAGATCCCGGGTATGATCCCTCAAACGAGAAACGAGAACGAAAGTTAAGCGAACCGTATAACAGATCAGCGGTCATTAGGCAATCAATTAGAAGCTAATCAAAGAGATTAGAGGGGATGATGTCATCCAACCAATGAGAAGAGGGCAAGAAAGGGATGATGACATAGCAATGTGACATAAGCATGACATAAGGGGAAGGAGGTGTGGTTGGTTTTTAACCACACAATTTTCAAGGTTAATAAGGTAATTAACCAAAAACAATTAAAAAATAACCAACCAAAACAAATCAAATCAAAACACAAAAATCATTTCATCTTCTTCATCTTGCTCTCGGCTTTTCTTCATAAACCAAGGAGGAAATTTCAAAAAAATCAAGCTACACACCTTCATAATTCAAGAGGTTTGTTTCTTTAGCTTCCATAATTCATAACTAAGATGAGCCATAAGTTTAAGCTCAAGATTCCATGCTTAGCATAGCTAATCAATTCATCAAAGTTCTTGGTGAATAGTGTTTTTCAACAAACTAAAATTTGTGTTCTTGAAGTTTTGTTTAGATTAAGCTTGGATAAGGACTTTAAGGGTGATTCCAAGCCATTCTCTTGATTCTCCACTCTCCAAGGAAGGTATAACCCCTCCAAACCCTAACTTTATTTGAGTAATTAGGTTTAGTTTTGTTGTTATAATTCATGAGAGGTTTGTTAGTGGTAAATGTAGAGATTAGTTGATTTTGTGAAGTTTTTGGAGTGGTAGTTCTTGGATTGTTGATTAATGAACATTAAGTGTAGCTAAATTCAAGTTTAAGAATAAGTATAAATTGTTAATGTTGAGTGTTGGGGCTGTTATAATGTGTTTTGGATGGATGTTGGTTGTAAGATTGATTTGTGGTTGAATTGTGGTGGATTTGGAATGGTATAAATTTGGGAAATCGCGTAAACATAGCCGTCGTAATGTCCGATTTACTTTAGACTGCTTTTGTTCATAACATTAGGACCCGAGAACTCCCTGCTAGGTTTTGACCATTGCCATGTTTAGATAGTTCATGTTACGAGCTTCGTTTTGATATGTAGTTCGCTTGATTCCGATGTACGGTTTAGGAGAAACGACCGTTTTAAGTAACGGCGTTTCGCGAACGAAACATTTCCCCTCGCCTTACTTTGAAACCTTGGTTAAAGACCTTAAAGGACTAATTGGAGTATGAAACAATTATGGTAAGAGTGTTAGGCAGTTGGTAAGACACTCGTGAAGGAATCGCCTTAAAACTCGTAATGGTTAAATTATTAAAAATGGTGGAGCCGAGGGTACTCGAGTAACTTAAGAGAATCAGTAAGCGCAAAACAAGCATTAGAGTCTAAGTTAGTTAAAGTATAGATTTACAAGTGACTTTGGTTTAATTCAAACTCACATGTTGTTTATAGGTTACCAGACTCGTCCCGAGCCATTTGTAACCCCCAGTCGATCAGGCAAGTTTTCTATCTGTTATACTGTTATTGTGATGTATACACTTGTATATGCATTATCTTGTAATAGATGCATGATGGTTATATTAGCAAATTCTTGCGATATATTGTAGCATGTGATATGGTACATATGCATGCCTGTTTCGTATTCTTGCCATATATATCTGTTGGTTCAGTTGATAATACATATGCTAGAGAATAGCGGTAATTTGCATATACCCTTAGTATAGGGACCCAAAGGTGAAAATATTTTCTAAAACCGGGAGTCGAGGATCCCGAGTAGATTTTATATATATATATTTATATATATATATATATATGGTTACAGTTTTCAAAACTATTAATCGAATAAGGTTTATTCGATAACTTTATTTTATTAATGAATATTATCTTGAATATTCATTCGAGGACTTATGACTCCTTTATATTATTTATTAAATATTACTTGGATATTCATTTGAGGATGTATGACTCCTTTATTTTATTTAATGAATATTATTTATAATATTCATTCGAGGTATGATGACTCCGCTTATTATTTATTAATATTCTTTATTTTATTAAAGAATAAGGTTCGATAATCAAACTTACTTTTGATATTCAAATAAATATATTACTTTCGTATAAGTATATCTTTGATTATTTACTATTCATTTCAAGTATAAGTTTTCCAACTTCTACCTCAATTATTCTTTATGGGAATATTATTTAAATAATAATATTCAGATATTTCTTTATATTGAGACTGATTTACTTTATTAAATTAGCATTATTCCAAACACTCTTTAAAGTGTTTTCAAGTCTTTAAAATGATTTTCAAAAGTTAGATCGGATCCCAAAACTCATTTTTATATTTAAGATCTTCCTTTTATAAAGGGGATTTAAATACTCGCTCAACACCGGAGGGATCCGGCTCTGTGGTGTATTTTATATTTGCAACAAGGTTGTTGTCTTGATAAAAGAGTTTTTGATTACTTACCCAACACTCGGGAAGTAAAATTCTTGGAACAAGTTAATCCATTAACAGGCATCGCCTGGGAAATATCGGTGAGTTTTCCTTTCCAACTAGATACGACTTCTTGGTGGAGCCGTATCAACAAGTTTCTACTTGGGGAAAGTGGGAACGAGCTTTACGTTTCAGAGTCATGGATTTCATCTGAACTAGGAGTGGCGTAAGTGGTCGAGTGGCGCCGGCCTAGCCTTATTATATTGGCCCAAATGGCCTGGAAGTTCCGCTAAGGCGGTCCATTCCTCAGGAGTTCAGTGTTCGGTTGACAAGTAAATTCGACAGGTTCTCCTCTACATGTAGAAAATGGTGGGGTTGCACTACTACGACTGATCATCGTAAGTGGTCTTCCTGGCACGGCAAACTCCCGTAATGAGTTCATCATCCAATTAGATATTTCTGCAACACTACCCAGAGCACTTCGATAGAAAGGCTACGGTTGGGCGATTGTTGATTGTTGGCAGGGTCAAGTTTTCAAAATGATGTTTGCATCAAATGAAGTATCTCATAACTTCATTTTATTTTGATGATATTTTAAAGGTTGAATCTATTCAAGTATTATCTTGTAGTCTCATCTATGTGATAAACTTTTGAACTAATTATAACTTGAACGGTGGTAGTTCAAGTAGTATTTGGAAAAGATATAAGTATATTGGAGTATCTTGTAACTTCATCTTTTAAACTTATATCTAGTAAATGATTATCTTATGCATGACAAAGATTTTCAGAAAAACGTTGAGACAAGGTTAGATATATGAGATCACCTTGCAACGATATTTTTATACAGTTATACACTGGAACTCTCTGTGTATTATGCATGGAAGAGGACTTCCAATATTTTTAAAAGTATATATGTATATATATATATACTGAATATTTTGCGACTTCATCGCATTAAGATATCAACTTGGTTCATTTCTTTTGACCAAGACTTTCATGAGTACTATGAGAAGGCTCATATATTGTTAATCATTATACATATTATTTTGGTGTGCTTGCTGCTCACCCTTGCTTTCTTCTTTCATCACACAACATCAGATAGATAAGATGAACAGGACCAAGCTCCCAATTCGCGAGTGGATAGGAAACGTTCCGCAGTTTCCTATTGGCGTTGATGTCGTTGTAGCTGAGGTAGGAGCTACCAATAGGCTAGGCTTCAACTTTTGATGTACCAGATTTATGTATATTTATGAATTGTAATAATGGCAAAGAAAATGTAAATTTATTCAGAAACCTTTTTAAGGTGTATTGGCATATAATTATGGAATAAAACGACTTGTGATTATTTTTGGATATTCATCTCTGAGACTATAACTTGTGGTGTGTGTGTTTATTGTGGGGTCACAGTACAGAGTAGTTGATTGTTTATTAAGATTGGGTGTTATTAAGGGAAATGGAACTCGTGACAACCCGGATCCCCGACCCCGGATTTGGGGGTGTTACAGAAGTGGTAGCAGAGCTAAGCGTTATAAACCTCAGAGATAATGTGACGTTAAGATAATAACTAAGATAATAAGAACTCTTGCCAAGTTCATAGTCGGGCTACCTAACGTAGTACTGACAGTTGAAACCCTTATGGGAACCCTTATAAATATCGTGATAGAAGCGTAGTTCGTTATCGTATATGGTAGCGGGACACCGAACCCTGAGGTTCAGGAGCATCAGCATGAGGATGTTTTATTACAAGTTGGAGATCAAATTGTGAATCTGATGGAGTACCCTAATGAGGGACCGGATGAGATTCATATTGAGAATGTTGCGGTTGAGGATGTTGTCCTAGAAGGGATTATTGCTGAGGAGGATCCCGTGAAGGATCCTGACAAGAATGAATAAAGGACCATTGAGGAATTGATGACCATGGTTAGAGAAATGCGAGAACAACTTTTAAGAACCGAAGCAAAGGTTGGTGACGTTCCCTATGTTGGCGTTGCCGAATGGAAAATGAGATTTTGTGAAGTGTAGTGACGCTTCGCATAAGGAATTAGGGTGCTTCTTATACAGCACAGCAAGGTAATCGCGTACGCGTCAAGACAATTAAGGGAATATAAAATTCGATACCCCCACCCAGGAGCTTGGGCTCGTGGCAATAGTTTTGCCCTAAATATTGGAGGCACTACTTGTATGGAGAGAAGTGCGAGATTCACAAACCATAGAAGCTCTAGTACATTTTTACGTAGAAAGAGCTCAACATACGCCAGAGGAGGCAGTTAGAGCTAATCAAGAATTATGATTGGGAGATTCTGTATCATCCAGGAAAGCCAATGTGGTGGCTGATGCCCTTAGTAAAAAGGAGAGACTCAAGATGATAATGTCTTTGAGAGAGTTTATAAGAGGTTTTGAGAAAATGGAAATAGAAGTGAAGGTAACCGGAGCCGGTACCGAAAAGATGTTTGAGATTGCAATACAGTCCGAATTATCGGAAGAGAACATATTGTGCCAGAAAAAGTGATGAATGAAGGCAGAGAGCTAACAATTAGATAAAAGATTGATACCGAGAAAGATGATAAGGGAATAATGAGGTATTCCTACAGAATTTGGGTTCCAAATGTTCAAGAGCTTAAAGATGAGATCTTAGATGAAAGCTAGTTTGAGGAATAAGATTTAGGGCAAACCCTGAATGTGATAGTCAGGGAGGACGCCATCAAGATAGAAGGAACCCATAACATAATGAAGTGGAAAATGAGGAGTTTAAATTAAAAGATGACCCCAATTATGGGGAGTAGGAAGAAATATTTAGACTAAGAAAACAGAAGTCGAGCGAGATAAGGGGACCCGAGACTGTACTCCTATACAGAAATTCATGGACCTGTCTAAAAAAAAAGAAGTTAGACTATTATCCCCAACCACCACCTTGAGGAAACAATGTGGTAGGAAATTCTTTCATGACCTTTAAATCGCTAAGCTCTCAGAGTTCCAAGAAACAAGCTGACCCAGCCGAGGCAAGAGCCTGGCTAAAGGAAATAGAGGAATCATTTGAGATTCTAAATGATTGACGAACCACAAAAGACTATTTTTGTCACTTACCCTCCTAAGAGAGAGACCACCTGCTGGTGAAAGGCCAAGGAAGGCACGGAGCAAGAGATTATAATAAACTGATTTAAGTTCAGTCAATTGTTTTCAGGAAAGTACTTCCCAAGGTTATGGAGATAGTGTAAAAGCTTTAGAGCCAGAACAAAGGCAGACGAGTATGATGAATTATGAATCTAAGTTGTACAAGTTGTCAAGATTCGTTCTGAGGACACGAATCCAGAATGACGGGATGTTTGAAATCGATGCTTATGTTGGGTTGGTTCATGAAATAATGATAAGAGAAAGGAAAAAAAAAGAAATTGAAGTGGAAAGGAATATAAAGGCAATAGAGTTTGAGGAATGATAAGGGAGTTGGGTATGAGGAAACCCTAAAGACTCGTAACCAATAGAAATAGAAAAGTATGTAATCGTCAGGATGAGGGTGATTCACCATGAGTTAAAATTGATGGTTGAAGGCATAAGAGATACATATATTTTATCCCCTGTAAGTTGGGAGGATTCGAGGAAACCTTGAGATAATTCGAAGGATAAATAATGAGACGCGGATAGACTGAGGAGACAAGGAAGTAAGAAATTAGGAAAATTGGATGAAGGAAGTGACCTTCAAGAATGTGAAGTATAAGACCGGTGGCTTTATACCCAGAACGGGAGACGCCAGGTATGAAAGATATCCCAACATTGAGGTGACTGTTGAGATAAACAACAAAAGTAAATACGGAATTATTAAGAAGAAGTTCACGTTGAACACGACCAATATCTTCCAGAACATCCCTGTTGTCATTACCAAATTAGGAAAGAAAAGCAGATAACTGTTGTTATCTTTTGAAGGCCATAATTGATTGACCTCATTTTGAATACAGATGTTATTGTGAAATTAGGCACATACTATCAAGGTGGGAAGGATTGAATAAGACACCCTTATCAAGGATATATGACTTGATTTATCCATGGAAGGATGCATGTTTTTTTTAAAGGTGGAATTAAGGATAGAACATCGGTAACTTAAAATGAATCCTAGGGGAATGCATAAAGGTTGGAATTTCACCTTAATAGGGATAGTATGAGTTTTGACAGTATGAATTGGAAAGGATTAAGGTAATAAAAACCTTTAAGGATCAGTGGAGAAATTTTTCAGAAGTATATAGACAATGATTCTAGTATTAGTAAATGGTGTTTTGATATGCCCTGTATCTAGGGAATACAGGAGGAACGATTCAAGGATAACCTTAGAGGTTTTACAAGGAAAAAGTAATATTCAAAATTCTCAAGAATAAAAATGTTGATAAAGGAAATGTGACGTAATTATAATGATGCCAAGTGGGGCACGTGTTAAACCACGAGAAAGTATGGATCGAACCAGTAAAGGTCGAAATTGTTCAGGGCAATTAGTACCTAAGATAAAAGATGTCCTAAGTATGATCGAGAGTCAGTCGTGACAATGATTAACCTCTAAAGACTGAGGCAATAACTTATGGAAAAATGGTGATATTTTTTTTTACTCATCAGATTTTAAGGAAAACATCTTCACATAAGCAGTGATTGAAATGAGGTAGAAAATTTATTTGGAGGTGGTTAAAATGACATTGACTATAAGGAAAATTTTACTATCAGGAAAGGCCAAAGAGGTGGCCAATACTTTAAAGGTAAGAGGATAATTATAGGCGCTCGTGCCAGAGGAATACAGTGATAATGGTTGAAGCCGTCAAGGTTATATTATGGTTTGGAAGATTGACATTCCTTCTGATGACAGTGCAATACCCAACCGTAATAGTAGTTGGTAAAGGTTTAATTCGTGTGATCGCCATGAGCGGGCTATCTATCTCAGAAGGAACTACCCGGAGGATAATCCCGGACCATGTTTCAAAAAGGACTAAACGAACCTTTAGTTAAGTCTTCTATTTAAGGCATACGAGTAAGAATGGTATTAACCTGCTATCGTTGCTTTGATTGAAACTCTTCTGCAATTTTATCTGCTTCATGTCAGGTATGTATGTCAGGATCAGGAGTGTTCTTCATGAATCATGAATGGTGATTATGTTACCTCCTTAGAAGAATTTTATACGACATATATGGACTCCGTATGGTTAGATATTAAGATTTCATGGAAAGTGAATGATGACAGTAGGTCAGTGGTGGACCATAGTAAGGAAGCAATGATTCTGCGAGTAATGAGCTGATTAGAACCATGAGAGTTGTATTGGAATGGATGTTGAGATTAAGTACCACTAATCGGGTCGTGGTAGTGTATAAGTTATCATTGATAGACTAATTAAGTAGAGTATCTACCTATTGAATATTTATTCCCTCTTATGAAAAGAGAGCTGCATTACTATATGAGGAAGGTTGTGGTGCAAGCATAGAATTTAAGTAACGATGATGTCTAGAATGAGATCCCAGATTCGATTTTCGATATCGAGGGAGTTTCAAAGGTGATTGTGTATAAGCTCAAGGAAGAGCCTGGGTCCATAGAATGATGGACGGAATAGCAAAAAAATATTTAGGCATGTGAAATACGATGCTATAATACTTGATGTTGATATAAATACATATATGTTTTGTTCTCCTATGACAAACCTCTATAGTTCAGAGGTAGATTCCAAGCCAGATATTTTATGGCAATAAAATTTTTACGAATATACAATTCTCTTCAGTTCGTTCTTTTCATTTCATGTAAGCTGAGAAGAACAACCCTTCCAGAAGGGGAGGTATTGCCGAATGACTATCTATCTGTGTGATAGAAGCCTAGTAGGATACCATCTATTGTTTAATTGCTTGTCAAGTACTAAAGGTTGGCCACCTTCTGTACTAACTATGCGATATAATAAGTGTTCATGATCATAGTGATCTCTCAACAAATTCCTTTACTTCTATATGACTAATCAAGCTTCCAAAAATAGAAACAGCTGAAAAAGGAGTAGTAAAGTTATGGTGGTATTCGGAATGGAAACACATTCGAGATACTAAGGTTGACGTGGTTATTAAAAGGTTATAGAACGCTAAAGAGCAAAAGTATAACCAGTATAATATTAGGAACGGAAGGTAGTAGCGATTACGAACTGGAAAAGAATGGGTATTGAGAAGCAAAAGCTCTAAAGGCTAAAAGCTATAATAAGAGTCTGTGCAATAGACTTGAAAGAATTTGGAATGATCACTTAACACGGATTGAGTTTTTTTACGACAATAGATCATATGTCAGTATTGAGATATCGCCTTATGAGATCCTTGAGGGAAGACAATGTCGATCTCTCTTATGTTAGGATGAAGTTGTAGAGCGCAAAATGCTCGGACCAGCAGTGGTCCAAAGGACCAAGGATATGATAGATCTAATCAGAGGACGGCTGGTAGTAGCCCAAGATGGACATGATACATATGTTGATTTGACACGAAAGGACAAGGAATAGGAAGTAGGGGACCTAGTAATGTTATAGGTATTCCCTCAGAAAGGATTGATGAGATTCAGAAAGAAAGGAAAGCTAAGTCCACAATTTGTCGGACCCTTGGATATATTAAGACGTATTAGGAAGTTAGCATATGAGCTAGCCCTACCCCCAAACATGTAGCAAGTCATGACGTGTTTCACGTATCAATGTTAAGGAAGTGTAATTCAGATGCCAGATAAATAGGGGCATATGAGCGCATAGACATGCAACCAGACGTAACCTATATGGAGCAACCAGGAAGGGTTATAGAGTGAAAAGGAACAATTGCTTAGGAAAAGGGTTATCAAACTAGTCAGAGTTTGATGGTAGAACCACAATGTGGGAAAATTTACTCGAGAGTTAGAAAGTGCAATGCTAAGAGAGTATCCCTATTCATTTTCTATTTTGATTCCGGGACGGAATCCTTTTAAGGAGGGGAGACTGTAATAACCCCAATTTTTGGAATTTTTTGAAACCCTTATGAATAGTGTTTTTGCTGAATGAGAAAACTTTTCATGCCCCACTATGTAGGGATTCTGTTATGGATATTCTGAGATTTTATTAGTACTCTATATGACATATAAGTGTATGTAAAGATTGTCAGAATCCAATTCCGAACACTTTGATTTTTCCCGGAAATCCACTAGATACGGAAAGAATTGAGTATAAGGTAACAGGATAAGAAGAATTTGAATTAAAGGATTATAAGAGAGGATCATAAAAGGAATATAATGTATTGAAAAAGGTTAAGGAAACCCAAGTAATAAGATCCCGTGTATGATCCCTCAAACGAGAAACGAGAAACGAGAACGAAAGTTAAGCGAACCGTATAACAGATCAGCGGTCATTAGGCAATCAATTAGAAGCTAATCAAAGAGATTAGAGGGGATGATGTCATCCAACCAATGAGAAGAGGGCAAGAAAGGGATGATGACATAGCAATGTGACATAAGCATGACATAAGGGGAAGGAGGTGTGGTTGGTTTTTAACCACACAATTTTCAAGGTTAATAAGGTAATTAACCAAAAACAAATAAAAAACAACCAATCAAAACAAATCAAAGCAAAACACAAAAATCATTTCATCTTCTTCATCTTGCTCTCGGCTTTTCTTCATAAACCAAGGAGGAAATTTCAAAAAAATCAAGCTACACACCCTCATAATTCAAGAGGTTTGTTTCTTTAGCTTCCATAATTCATAAATAAGATGAGCCATAAGTTTAAGCTCAAGATTCCATGCTTAGCATAGCTAATCAATTCATCAAAGTTCTTGGTGAATAGTGTTTTTCAAGAAACTAAAATTTGTGTTCTTGAAGTTTTGTTTAGATTAAGCTTGGATAAGGACTTTAAGGGTGATTCCAAGCCATTCTCTTGATTCTCCACTCTCCAAGGAAGGTATAACCCCTCCAAACCCTAACTTTATTTGGGTAATTAGGTTTAGTTTTGTTGTTATAATTCATGAGAGGTTTGCTAGTGGTAAATGTAGAGATTAGTTGATTTTGTGAAGTTTTTGGAGTGGTAGTTCTTGGATTGTTGATTAATGAACATTAAGTGTAGCTAAATTCAAGTTTAAGAATAAGTATAAATTTTTAATGTTGAGTGTTGGGGCTGTTATGATGTGTTTTGGATGGATGTTGGTTGTAAGATTGATTTGTGATTGAATTGTGGTGGATTTGGAATGGTATAAATTTGGGAAATCGCGTAAACATAGCCGTTGTAATGTCCGATTTACTTTAGACTGCTTTTGTTCATAACATTAGGACCCGAGAACTCCCTGCTAGGTTTTGACCATTGCCATGTTTAGATATTTCATGTTACGAGCTTCGTTTTGATATGTATTTCGCTTGATTCCGATGTATGGTTTAGGAGAAACGACTGTTTTAAGTAACGGCGTTTTGTGAACGAAACATTTCCCCTCGCCTTACTTTGAAACCTTGGTTAAAGACCTTAAAGGACTAATTGGAGTATGAAACAATTATGGTAAGAGTGTTAGGCAGTTGGTAAGACACTCGCGAAGGAATCGCCTTAAAACTCGTAATGGTTAAATTATTAAAAATGGTGGAGCCGAGGGTACTCGAGTAACTTAAGAGAATCAGTAAGCGCAAAACAAGCGTTAGAGTCTAAGTTAGTTAAAGTATAGATTTACAAGTGACTTTGGTTTAATTCCAACTCACATGTTGTTTATAGGTTACCAGACTCGTCCCGAGCCATTTGTAACCCCCAGTCGCTCAGGCAAGTTTTCTATCCGTTATACTGTTGTTATGATGTATACACTTGTATATGCATTATCTTGTAATAGATGCATGATGGTTATATTAGCAAATTTTTGCGATATATTGTAGCATGTGATATGGTACATATGCATGCCTGTTTCGTATTCTTGCCATATATATCTGTTGGTTCAGTTGATAATACCTATGCTAGAGAATAGCGGTAATTTGCATATACCCTTAGTATAGGGACCCAAAGGTGAAAATATTTTCTAAAACCGGGAGTCGAGGATCCCGAGTAGATTTTATATATATATATTTATATATATATATGGTTATAGTTTTCAAAACTATTAATCGAATAAGGTTTATTCGATAACTTTATTTTATTAATGAATATTATCTTGAATATTCATTCGAGGACTTATGACTCCTTTATATTATTTATTGAATATTACTTGGATATTCATTTGAGGATGTATGACTCCTTTATTTTATTTAATGAATATTATTTATAATATTCATTCGAGGTATTATGACTCCGCTTATTATTTATTAATATTCTTTATTTTATTAAAGAATAAGGTTCGATAATCAAACTTACTTTTGATATTCAAATAAAGATATTACTTTCGTATAAGTATATCTTTGATTATTTACTATTCATTTCAAGTATAAATTTTCCAACTTCTACCTCAATTATTCTTTATGGGAATATTATTTAAATAATAATATTCATATATTTCTTTATATTGAGACTGATTTACTTTATTAAATCAGCATTATTCCAAACACTCTTTAAAGTGTTTTCAAGTCTTTAAAATGATTTTCAAAAGTTAGAGCGGATCCCAAAACTCATTTTTATATTTAAGATCTTCCTTTTAAAAAGGGGATTTAAATACTCGCTCAAAACCGGAGGGATCCAACTCTGTGGTGTATTTTATATTTGCAACAAGAAGAAGAGAGTGCTTAACACTGTTTGGGTAGATAAACACACTTAAACCTTATTGTGTGCAGGGCAAGAAAAATAAAGTCATGTGGATCATTGATAGTGAATATTCCAGACACATGACAGGTGATAAAGCCCTGTTATCATAATTTGAGGAAACGGTTGTCCCTTTGGTGACCTTTGGAGACAACAAAAAGGGATTCACAATGGGCTTAGCAGTTTGATTCTTGAAAATGTTGTTATTGAAGATGTAGCACTAATTGCAGGTCTTGAAGTAAACCTTCTAAGTGTTATTCAATTTACATATAAAGGTTTCAAGGTTATTTTTGACAAGGAAGATTGCTCAATTACAAGCAAGAAAACTGGCGAGGTTGCTCTAAAAGGAGTAGGGAAGGGAAGCCTTTTTGTTGTAGAAATGAACTCAGCAGACAAGGACATAATATGTTGCTTCTACATCAAGGCATCTAGTGAACAAAGTATACTCTGGCACAAGAAGCTCTCTCACTTAAACTAAAAGCAATTAATACTCTAGTGAAAAGAGAATTGGTGAGCGATATGCCAGCTTTAGAATTTGCTCAAAATGAAATTTGTGAAGCTTGTCAAAAAGGCAAAATCAAGAGGTTCAGTCATAAAAGAAAAGTTGTGAATTCCAATAATGCTCCACTACAGCTTATCCACATGAATTTGTTTGGACCTGTAAATGTCATGTTCATATCCAGAAAGAAGTATGCTTTGGTGATGGTGGATGACTACTCAAGGTACATTTGGGTGAAATTCATGCATTCAAAAGATGAAACTCCACACATCATTATTGAACACATAAAGAAAATTGAGCAGTAGGCTGAAGATCAATTGTCAAAATATTGAGGAATGACAATGGTACATAATTCAGGAATGCAATACTAAGTGAATTTTGCAAAGATAAAGGCATTTTTCAAGAGTTCTCAGCTGCAAGAACAGCTCAACAAAATGGTGTGGTTAAAAGAAATAATAGAGCTGTAGTTAAAGCTGCAAGGACAATATTGTAGGATGCCAAACTGCCAACCAGGTTTTGGGAAGAAGCTGTTAACACAACATGTTACACTCAGGACATATATTTACTAAACAAAAACATTGGCAAGTCACCCTACTCAATTATGTCAAAAAGAAAGCCTATTGTTAAGCATCTTCATGTGTTTGGAAGCAAGTGTTTTATGTTAAAAGACAATTCTGAATATGTTGAAAAATTTGACTCCAAAGTATTTGAAGATATTTTTATTAGATATTCATTAAAAATGACTGCCTATGGAGTCTATGTGCTAGAGCAGAAGAAAATAATGAAAAACACGGATGTGATATTTGATGATAACAAGTATCCATGATTAGAATTCCTTGATGAAAATGAAGCTGAAACATTAAAATTTGAAAACCTCAACCTTGAAAGTGATTCTGAAGATGAAGCTGAAGTCAACACAAACAACAGTATGGAGGAAGAGAAAAGTGAACCAGTGAACTCTGACAATAAGAATTCATCTCAAGGAAGAAGCTCACCTGAATTTTATGGCATAAACTCAGGAGGGGAATGAGATAATTGTTATGCAAGTCATGCCAACAATGACGAAAATAAGGATAATTCTAGTCACCAAAATTATTACACCTATAAATGGGACAAAAATCACACAAGAGACACTATAATCGGTAAATCTAATGCTGGAGTGAGGACTAAAAGTGCCACTACAAATGAATGCTTGCATGCATGCTTTCTGTCTCAAATTGAGCCTAAGAAAACCGAAGAAGATCTACTTGACACTGATTGGATAACTGCTATGCAAGAAGAGCTAGATTAATTTGAAAGAAATAAAGTTTGGGAATTGGTTCCTACACCAACAAACAAAAGCATCATTGGAACAAAATGGGTGTAGATGAACAAAATGGATGAAAATGGCATTGTGACAAAAAACAAAGTAAGATTGGTTGGCAAAGGCTACTCACAAGAAAAAGGAATTTATTATGATAAAACTTTTGCTCTAGTTGCAAGGTTTGAAGCAATAAGAATTTTCTTTGCATTCACTGCACATCCCAATTTCAAGGTGTATCAAATAGATGTGAAAAGTGCATTCATTAATGGTGAACTAGAAGAGATAGTCTATGTGCAACAGCCACATGGCTTTAAAGATCCGGAATTTCCTAATTTTGTTTATAAACTTTTAGAGGCTCTATATGGATTGAATCAAGAACCAAGATCATGGTATGACACTCTATCAGAATTTCTACTCAAATATGGGTTCACTAGAGGCACAATTGACAATACTCTATTCTACAAGCAACATGGTGATGACATCAATCTAGTTCAAATTTATGTGCATAATATCATCTTTGGCTCAACTAATGAAAAGTCATGTCAAAAATTCTCAAGAATCATGCAAAGTGAATATGAGATGAGCATGATAGGAAAACTAAGTTACTTTCTTGGCCTTCAAGTTAGCCAAATAAGCGATGGAATCTTCATCAGTCAAACTAAGTATGTCAAAGATCTTTTGAAGAAAATTAAAATGGTGGACTGCTCACATACATCTACCCCTATGTCTACAGCTACCAATTTGGATAAAGATAAGAAGGGAAAAAGTGTAGACATCTCAAGCTATAGGGAATGATTGGATCTGTACTCTATTTCACTGCAAGTAGACCAGACATCATGTTTGACACATGTCTGTGTGCTAGATTTCAAGCAAATCCTAAAGAATCACACTTAATGGCTGTCAAGAGAATTTTCAGATATTAAAAGGGAACATCAAACTTGGGATTGTGGTATCCTAAGGGAACTGGTTTTGAAGCTGTTCGATACACAGATGCAGATTTTATTGGATGCAGGGTATACATAAAAAGTGCAAGTGGAAGTTGTCAATTCCTTGGTCAAAGACTTGTATCATGGTATAGTAAGAAATAGTAATATGTGTCAACTTCCACAGCTGAGGCATAATAAATAGCTGCTAGAAGTTATTGTGCTTAAGTGCTTTGGATTAGAAATCAACTAATGGATTATGGCCTAGTGTTACAAAAGGTCCCAATCATGTGTGACAATACTAGTGCGATATCTATTGTTGCTAATCCATTTAATCATTCTAGATATAAGCACATTGATGTAAGGAACCATTTTATTATAGAACATGTTGCCAATGGTAACATTGAGCTTGTTTTTGTTCCAACAGAAAAATAGTTGGCTGACATTTTCACTAAACTTGTAAGTGAAATTGGTATGTTAAATTCTTTATCCAAAAGGCAACAACTCAACCAACATGTTGCGGTAGATTAATTCTTGATAAATTAAAATAAATTTGTTTTAATTAGGATTTAACTGGAATATGCTCTATAAATATTTCAGAATTCTCAGCATATTTATTCATCAAAAATAAATCTAACTTGGAATTTTTCAAATTCTAAAAAAAAACTATCTAAATGTGTTAGATATATTTGAGATGTCATGTATAATCTGATTTGTGTTTAGCTTTCAGAACTTAACGACAGGACTTATCATGACTTACTGGAAATCAGAACTTACTGAATTCAGAACTTAATATCAGAACTTAAGGCGTCAGAAGATATATATCAGAACTTAAGTGCGGGAAGACTTCAGATAAGGAATGCGGCTGATTTACAGGAGAAGATGGACTAAAACAAAAGAAGATATGCATGAAGAGTTAGAGGACTAGAAGACTTGTAGAAGATATCTGATTGATATATTTTAGGAGACAGAATTATATTCCATATCAATTAGAAGATATCTTGTAACTGTGTACTATATAA
Organism: Apium graveolens; assembly: GCF_009905375.1. NCBI lineage: Eukaryota > Viridiplantae > Streptophyta > Magnoliopsida > Apiales > Apiaceae > Apium > Apium graveolens. Next base: position 157,588,060 of record NC_133655.1, on the reverse strand, counting down.
ACACAGCTTAGGGTTTACACTATATATATTATCATTATCGAGAAGATTATACATTGTTACCTAGCAGCTCTTAGTGATATTTTTCATCACTGAGAGAGAATAACAGTTCTATTGTAATAGAGTTTATTTGAATATACTTGATCTTTGTTACATACTTGTGTTGAAATCGATTTGATTGTATAAATACTATATTCAACCCCCTTCTATAGTGTTGTGTGACCTAACAAGTGGTATCAGAGCTTTTCTGTTAACACACATACAGTAAAGATCCAAACAATCATGTCTGAAGAAACACAAACCCCAACTAAGCCCACCAAAACTCAAGAAACTCAAAACACTCAAACCCACAGTCGATATGAGACTATTAGGGTTCCTATACTGAGACCTTCTGAGTATCCCATATGGAAAGTGAAGATGGCTATGTTTCTAGAAGCTACAGATCCAGAATATCTTGACAGAGTTAATGAAGGACCATATAAGCCTACCAAGCTCTCTGTTGCAGTTGCTGATCAACCAGCCAAGACCATACCAAAGGAGAGAGGTGAATACATACCTGAAGATATCTCATCAATTGCCAAGGATGCAAGGGTAAGGCATTTGCTACATAGTGCAATTGATAATGTCATGTCAAACAGGGTAATTGGATGCAAGACTGCAAAGGAGATATGGGCTGCTTTGGAGACAAGATGTCAGGGAACTAATGCAATCAAAAAGAATTGGAGGACTATACTCACTCAAGAGTATGAGCACTTTGACTCGAAAGCTGATGAGTCATTAACTGATTTATATGATAGGTTTGTCAAACTCTTGAATGATCTGCCACTGGTGGACAAGGAATATGATCTTGAAGATTCAAATCTAAAATTCCTTTTAGCTCTTCCTAAAAATTGGGATTTGAAGTCTACTACCATAAGAGACAACTATGACCTTACTGAAACTACTCTTGATGAAATTTATGGTATGCTCAAGACTTATGACCTTGAGATGGATCAAAGGAGCAAGAGGCATGGAAGAAAGTCAAGGAAAATTGCACTTAAAGCTGAGGAGGAGTCTCCTAAAGTTGTTGTCTCAAAGAAGGGCAAAGGGAAGGCTCTCATCATAAATTCTGATTCAGAGTCATCAAATTCTGATGATGATGATTCAGAAACTGAAAATTTATTTGAAGTTTGTAACACCCCCAAATCCGGGGTCGGAGATTCGGGTTGTCACGAGTTCCATTTCCCTTATCAATACTTAATCTTAACAGTCAACCAACTACTGCGTACTGTGACCCCATAATATACACACACACACCACAAGTTATAGTCTCAGAGATGAATACCAAAAATAACACAAGTCATTTTATTCCACAATTATAAACCATTTCACCTTAAAAAGGGTTTCTGAATAATTTACATATTCCTTGCCATTATTACAATTCAAAAATATACATAAATCTGGTACATCAAAAGTTGAAAGCCTAGCCTATTAGTAGATCCTACCTCAGCTACAACGGCATTAACGCCTACAGGAAACTGTGGAATGTTTCCTATCCGCTCGCGAATTGGGAGCTTGATCCTGTTCATCTTGTCTATCTGTTGTTGTGTGATGAAAGAAGAAAGCAAGGGTGAGCAACAAGCCCACCGAAATAATATGTATAATAATTAACAATATATGAGCATTCTCATAGTACTCATGAAAGTCTTGGTCAAGAAGAAATGAACCAAGTTGATATCTTAATGCGACAAGTCACAAAATATTCAGTATATATTTACATATATACTACTCAAAATCTTTGAAATCCTCTGACATGTATAATGTACACAGAGTTTCAGTTTATAACTGTATAAAAATATCGTTGCAAGGTGATCTCATATATCTAACATTGTCTCAACGTTTTTCTGAAAATCTTTGTCATGCATAAGATAATCATTAACCAGATATAAGTTGAAAAGATGAAGTTACAAGATACTCCAATATACTTATATCTTTTCCGAATACTACTTGAACTACCACCGTTCAAGTTATAATTAGTTTCAAAAGTTCATCACATAGATGAGAATACAAGATAAGATTTGAATAGATTCAATCTTTGAAATATCATTCAAAAGAAATGAAGTTACGAGATACTTCATTAAGTCCCGATATATATCCATATATATTTCTCATACATTTCCTGAAAACCTCTGTCATGTAAAGTATGAACAGAGTTGTAATATCCAATGAATTTGGAAAGAAAAGAATTTTGGCATAAACCCGATATATTGCTGATCAGGCAAAGATACCAAAAGTAACCTTTTTCTACTATTAGATGGATGAATCCCCCACCGGTCATCACCCTGGTCGTATTAGGACCTTGTGTTGGACCACCACCCGGCCTCTTACGCGTTGATGGACTGCCACCCAGCTACTTACACTTTGATAGACCGTACCCCGGCCTGTCGCTTATGCCGACTCAATTAGATGGGCTTACTTCCCGAACGATGGGTAAGTAATCAATTAATTTATCAAGACAACAACCTCGATGCAAATATAAAATACACCACATAGACGGATCCCTCAGGTTTTGAGCGAGTATTTAAATCCCCTTCGAAAGGAAGATCTTAAATATAAAAAAATAAGTTTTGGGATCCGCTCTAACTTTTTTTTTAAATTATTTTTAAGACTCGAAAATATTTTTAAGAATGTTTGGAGTAATGCTGATTTAATGAAATAAATCAGTCCCGATATATTAGAAAATATCTGAATATTATTATTTAAATAATATTCTCATAAGGATAACCTTTATAAAAAAATAATTGAAGTAGAAGTTTTAAAACTCATACTTGAAATGAATAGTAAATAACCAAAGATATACTTATACGAAAGTACGATCTTTATTTGAATAATTGAAAATAAGTTTGATTATCGAAACATTATTCTTTAATAAAATAAAGAATATTATTTAATAAATAAGCGGAGTCATAAGTCCTCAAATGAATATTCAAAATAATATTCATAAAATAAACCGAGTCATAAGTCCTCGAATGAATATGCAAAGTAATATTCATTAAATAGAATAAACGGAGTCATAAGTCCTCGAATGAATATTCAAAATAATATTCATTAAATAAAATAAACCGAGTCATAATTCCTCGAATGAATATTCAAAGTAATATTCATTAAATAGAATAAACGGAGTCATAAGTCCTCGAATGAATATTCAAAATAATATTCATTAATAAAAATAAAGTTATCGAATAAACCTTATTCGATTAATAGTTTTGAAAATTATATCAATATATATATATATAAATATATATATATATATTATACTCGGGAACATTGACTCCAGGTTTAGAAAATGTTCACCTTTGGGTCCCCTATATTAAGGGTATACGCAACTACTGCTTATCTCTAGCATAGGTATTATACAACTTATAAGTATTTGAATCAACAATTAGATATCAAGATTAAGAAATAGACATGAATATATACCATATCATCATGCTCCAATATATCGCAAGATTTGATAATAACAATCATGCACTTATCACAAGATAATGCATATACATATATTTACATCACAACAACAGTATGACGGGTAGAAAACTTGCCTGAGAGACTGGGGGTGGTAAAAGTCCTGGGATGAGTCTGGTAACCTATAAACATCATATAAGTTGGAATTAAACCAAAGTCGCTTAAGAATCTATACTTTAACCAATTAGACCCTAACGTTCGCTTTTGCGCTTAACGATTCACTTAAGTCGCTCGAGTACCCTCGGCTCCACCATTTTTAATAAATTAACCATTAAGAGTTTTAAGGCGATTCCTTCTCGAGTACCCTACCAACTGTCTAATCCACTTTACATAATTGTTTCATATTCCAGTTAGTCATTTAAGGGCCTTAACCAATGTTTCAAAGTAAGGCAAGGGGTAATGGTTCGGTCGCGAAACGCCGTTACTTAAAACGGTCGTTTCTCCTAAACCGTACATCGGATTCAAGCGAACCACATATCAAAACGAAGCTCGTAACATGAACTATCTAAACCTGGCAATGGTCAGAATCTAACAGTGAGTGCATGGGTCCTTAAGTTATGAACAAAAACAGTCTAAGGAAAATTGGGCATTACAACGGCTATAACTTAGCAATTCCCAAATTTTTACCCAATCAATTCAATATTAAACCACCACCAATCAACACCATTCCACCATCATTCAACCACAAATCAACAATACAACCTAACTTCATCCAAATCCTATTAAATCAGTCCATTACTTCATGTTTTATCCATCTTATTCAATCACAACAAGAGCTACTAACTATACTTAAGGTTCATCAACCAACAACCAAGATTTATAACCCAAAATCATTATAATTCCAACCAAACTCTAAACATACAGAAATCATGCTCTCATGAACTATAACAAACAAAACCAAACCTAATACTCAAAGTAAAGTTAGGGTTTGGAGGGGTTATACCTTCCTTGGAGAGTGGAAAATCACTTAGGAAGCCTTAAATAACCACTAACTATCTCTACTAAGCTTGGATCTTGAAGAAAACATAAGAAAACACAAAGTTAGTTTCTTGAAAACACTATTCACCAAGAACTTTGATGAATTGATTAGCTATGTTAAACATGGAATCTTGAGCTTAAACTTATGGCTCATCTAAGTTATGAATTATGGAAGCTAAAGAAACAAACCTCTTGATTTTTGAAGGTGTGTAGCTTGAATTTTGAAAATTTCTCCTTTGCTTTTCATGGAAAAGCCGAGAGCAAAGAATGAGGGTGGAGAAGATGATGTTTTCTTGGTTGCTTTCCCTTTTTGTTTTGTTAATTACCTTTTACCATGGTAAAAAATGAATGGCTTAAAATCAACCAACAATTCCTTCCCTTTTGGTCATGCTTATGTCATCCTCCTATGTCATCTTCCCACACTTGTCCTCTTCTTGTTGGTGTGATGACATCATCATCACTAACCTCTTTAATTAGCTCCTAATTACTTGGCTAATGACCGCTGATCTGTTATACGGTTCGCTTAACTTTCGTTCTTGTTTATCGTTTGAGGGATCATACCCGGGATCTTATTACTTGGGTTTCCTTAACCTTTCTCAATACATTGTATTCCCTTTATGATCCTCTCTTATAATCCTTGAAATTAAATCCTTTTTATCATGTTACCTTATACTCAATTCTTTCGGTATCTGGTGGATTTTCGGGAAAAATCAAAGTGTTCGAATTTGGATTCTGACGATCTTTAAATACACTTATATACCATATAGAGTACTAATAAGATCTCAGAATAACAATAGAAGAACCCCTACATAGTGTGGCATGAAAAGTTTTCTTATTCAGCATAATCAGCAAAACCACTATTTATAAGGGTTTCAAAAATTGGGGTTATTACAAAGTCGATGTTGATGTAGAGATGATGCAACTGTGTGCTCTTATGGTGAAGTGTATCACAAAGATAGCCTACAAGGAATTCAGAAAGGGCTAGAAGTTTTCCAGGAAAGGTGGAAATTCTGATAAGAAAGGGTTCAGAAAATCTGAAGGAAAAGGAGGAAAGTCTGACAGAGGAGACAACTCAAATGTCAAATGCTATAATTGTGGTGAAAGAGGCCACATATCTCCTGACTGCAAGAAAGAAAAAAGTGATAAAGGCAAGGCACTTGTCACAAAGAAGAAAAGCTGGACAGACACTTCAGATTTTGAAGATGAGGTGAACTATGCATCGAAGGCAAATGCTGATAGCAGTACTGAAAGGCATATATCATAGCCTATTTGTTTATTCGAGGATTTAACTCAACTCAAATAAAATTGTAACAAGTAAATATTGGATCTACCGTCAAAGAGATCTCTCAAAGTAACATCTGTCAAAGGATTAAGAAACAAGGTTCATCTGCAGACTTGAGGAATTAATTCACTGGAAGAAGTTCAAGAAATTGATCAAGCCTCAGTGATATAAATCAAGGTTGTCGATTTAATCAAGTGACAGAGATCTTGTTAGGGTATCAGAGAATTACAAGGATTTAATCTGAAGAAAATCAAGTTATCAAAGTCAAGACATGAAGAAACGTCACAAAAGTTAGTCACTCATAAACCAGACAGTACATCAAGTGTCAACATTGAAGTGGTGGAATTGATTTATTATTGACAGTGATTTTCAGAAGATTTTCAGAAGAATGGTTGCTGTTGAAGAGTAGTATTAATTCTCTATTAATTAATTAAGTCACATAATTTAATTAAGAAAATAAATTAAATCTGCAAAGATTAATTTATTGATTAATTGAATTAACTGATTAATTAATTCTGAATTAATATTAAGAATTTTCAGAATTATAATTGAATTAAAATCAGTTTTAATTCAGCAAGACAATTATTTTGAACTGGAATGACAATCAATTGTCATACCGAAAGTCATACTAGTTCATTCAATAGTCTTACCGAAAGTCATACTAGTTCATTCGATTGTCATACCGAAAGTTCTACTAGAAGGAGGATTGTCTTGCTAGTTCAATCAGATTGTCATGCTAGTACAATAGATAGTCATACTGATTGTCTTCCTAGTACAAGTGATTGTCATGCCGATTGTCATGCCAGTTCATTTCAGTTCTGTTGATTTAAAACTTAAAGACAGAAGCAACAGACAATCATCAATAGACAACACAGACTTCACCCAACCAAGAACAAAAGAAAAGCAGAGCAGAAAACATTTCATCCTTCAACTGCAAATTCAAGATCAATAATTTCTAGTTAGTAAAGTTAAATCCAAACCACTAGAAATCATTATCTTGTTCTTGTGTAACTATCTAGCGGATCATAATCCCTAGAACTTAATCTCAAATTGCATTTAGCATTTGATTCTTTTTATTGCAAAAATGGAAAAAGTTCATGTCAAATTTATTCTAGATTTGTGATAATTAATTTGAGATTAATCCCTTGTAACCGATACCGTTGTTGTAACACCTTTCAAGTTTAATAATATTTTTATTTAACTTGAATTTTGTTTCAATTTTTTATTCCGTACTGAATTCGATTATTCGGTATTGTTTGTATTCAACCCCCCCTTCTACAAACACATTAGGACCAATTGGTATCAGAGCCTTCTGATTAAAGAACAAATCAAGATCCTAGACTTTTGTGATTTTTCAATTCCTTGAATTTTTATTTATTCAAAAATTCATAATGACTTCACAAAAAGTTGGAACCGTTAAAATTCCACTATTTGATAAAGAAAATTATATTATGTGGGAGAATAAGATGCTCTTATTTTTACAAGTTGCAAATGCCAAATATCTGAACTTGTTAAAGAAGGGTCCAAAAACTCCGATAGTTATTGAACCAGAGGTGATAGTAGATGATGTTGTGATTACCAAAGCTAGAACCTATGCAAAAGAGCTTGAAGATTTTACTCCAGCTGAAAAGGAAGAAGCCTCCTTGGATGCCAACCTTCAATTAATTTTGATTGATTCCCTTGATCCCTCGATGAACAGACATGTGATGAACTGTAAAAATTCCAAACACATGTGGGAAACTATTGAGGTGATTAATGAAGGCACAGAGGAAGTTAGGGAGAACAAGTTAGAGATCCTAACCTCTGAGTATGACCATTTTAAATCCAATCCAGGAGAAGGAATTATTGTAGTGTTTGAGAGGTACAATGCATTGATCAACAACCTGAATATAAATGGAAAATATTATTCAACCAGGGAGGTCAACAAAAAGTTCCTTTTAACACTGCCAACTCATCTTAAACATAGAATCACTGCCATAAGAGAAGCTAGAGATCTGAGTGAGATTTCTTTGGATAGCCTCTATGGTGTGTTAAAAACCTATGAGTTGGAGCAGATTCAGCAGAAGGAAGTCTACGGAAAAGATAGAGTGGTCAGCACATCTACTGCTCTAGTAGCTGAAGGTCAACAACAACAACAACAATCTCAACAGTCACAGAGAATGGTACAGTATTTCAAGGCTGAGGAAAATGTGTTAGTAGCAGAATATGATCCTCCTACTACAAATCAATCCAATGATGATTTTTACTCCTTGGAAGAGCTGGAGCAATTGGAAGATGAGTCAATGGCTCAGATTGTCAAGAGATTCTCCAATGTCAGATTCAAGAGAAATCCCAAGTTCAAGTACAAGTCCAACTACAACAGATTCCAGACAGGTGGATCTTCATCCTCTAACACCAGTAGTGGTGGATACAAAACAGGGATGGTTGATCGGAGCACCATTAGATGTTATAACTGCAATGAGTTGGGACACTTTGCCACAGAATGCAGGAAGCCAAAGCAACCAAGGAAGAACTCTTCTGATTCAAAAAGAACTCTTCCGATTCAAATCAGAAGAGTAACTCTGAAAGGGCTTATCTGGCAAAGGGAAGAAGCTGGGATGATACTGATAGTGAAGATGAAGAAGAAGGGAATCTTGCTCTTATGGCTATTGATGGAAAAGCTTCATCGTCAAGAAAAGAGGTAAAATTTACTGATGCTGAATTAGTTTATCATCTAGGAGGTTCCTTAGATTGTGCTTGTCATGATAATGAACTGTTAAGTCAACAGATCAAAGACCTTGAGAAAGAGGTCAATGAATTAAGACTTGTGCACATTAATCAAGACAAGTTAAAAGAACAAGTATTTTTTCTAGATAATAGAGTTAACTGTTATAGACAACTCAAAACTATTCTCAAAGACAAGATCACCGGTCTTGAGACTAAGGTTAAAGCCTACTTCAATTCTTGTTCGAAGGCTAAAGAGTTCTACAGTAAGCAAGCTGTTAATCAAACATCTGGTATAGGTTATGATTACAATGCTACTATTGGAGAATTAGGCATAAACTCCCCTCCTCATATCTGTGCTAAAGGTAGGGAAGTACCACATGTGCTTAAGGGTGTTGATAAACCTCTCTATAAAGCATCAATTGCTGAACCATTTGATGTGACCTCCTCTATTATTCAAGAAGAAATACGTACTGAAGATCATGCTAATGAGAAGGTTGTTTCCAAGTCAAGTGTGTCGAAAGTTCCAGTCAAAGTTGTGAAAGCAACTGAGAGTAACTCAAACACACATGAGTTGGATAACAAAAATGCCATGTCTACCATCCATAAATTGCCTGTTGTTAATCCCTCTCATAAAGAATGTGGTGTTGCTAATTGTATGTCTTGTGCTTTTAATTTGATGTATGCTTATTTTAATGGTAAGCATGTTTCTAGTGATAAGACTACTCCTCGTCAGCATGTGAATAATAGGAAGCATGATAGGTCTAAGACTGCTAGTCCTTCTAAGGCTAGAAAGGAGACATTTGTGCCTAAGCCTAAACATAAATTTGTTGAGGCTGTTTACAAGGGCAAATGTTCAGTCATTGAGAAAGTTGAGACCATTAAAGTTAAGAATGTTATTTTGCCTAATAAAGGCCAATTCTACAAGTATGCCGGACCCAACCAAGTTTGGGTTCCGAAGAAGGTCTAATCCATTTGTAGTGCAGGGCAGTAAATAGGTTGAACCGATAGTGTGGATTCTTGACAATGGATCATCAAGACATATGGCCGGAGATAGAGCCCTGCTATCAAATGTGGTTAAGAAAGCTGGCCCACTGGTTACCTTTGGAGATAACAGCAAAGGTTTAACTAAGGGATATGGCTATTTGCAAGCTGGAAATGTTATCATTGTAAATGTGTATATTATGCTAGTTCATTATCAGGAAGCAGTATCTAACATATAGCACCAGTGACGAGACTTGAGAATATTACGACATATCAGGCACCTGATGCACATTACACTTGGAATTGGACTCTAGTAAGATGTGTACAAGTGTACTCCTGGTTGGTGAGTCAAAAGAGGAAGTCAATGCACCACAGTTCATGGACTTTGCAGTTGCAGATCTATTGGACTATGCAATCTCTTCTTCATAATCTCACTTCAGGTTGGTATGAACTAGTGTACTACTCAAGCAATCGTCAAGAACATGGTATGGCACTCTAACTAAAGTTACAGTTTAATATGAACTAGTAGAGTCGTCATATTAATAACTCTCTTATTACTAGGCACAAATATATTGTTTTATATGTGTAGTGAGTTTTAGGAGAAAATTAAACTTCTTTCTACATTAGTGATTTCTTATTTCATTAAAATCTTTTGAAATCACTAGTGTACATCATTTCTCTCAAAAGATTAAATGTATAATTTTCATTCCTTAAAAATCTTAAGTACATTTTATCTCTATATTGCCATATGTTCTGTTATACAGGTTCAGCCTCCAATGGCTTTCTTTCATTGACAGTCATAAGGTTGAAAACCCACAACTTCTATCCCAAACTGTAAAGACAAACACAAAAACAGAACCAACCAACACTCTCTTACCACTAAAATGAAGTACGAATGAGCGTGAGGGAGATAGTGCCTTAGTGCACCACATAAGGAAGGTTCTGAAGTCAACCCAGCAGCTCTGTCTCCTACATAGATGAGTAGTATTTAAACCGAGACAACTGCTAGCCCCCATACATCTTCTCAAAAAGATGTAATGGCTGAAAAGGCGCAAAAACAGTTACTAGATTCATTGTCTCAACAGGGTGCGTCTATTGAAATTTGCCTGTCGGCCAGGGTATCCGTTGTAGTGTCACCACCTCAAACATAAACAATTCTTGATGCACAAGGAAAGGTTACACACACAAAGGATGAGTTGACGGAAATAACAGTTTCGACCATTTTAAGGTCAGATTCGATTGTTCAAGGTTCTTAATGGACCAATTGCCTTTACAGGTGTTAGGAGAGGATACTGATCCAAAAGCCATATATCAGTGGTCATTGTCTACCTCCCCAGGCTTAAATCCCCTCGATGCATCTGCGGATAGTGGATCTGACATAGGCGCAGATCGGCAACTTGTTGACAATGATTCAGATATTACCTGATGAGTCACAAGGAAATGTCTTCACAGACATTAGAAGGGAACTTTGATCCTTATGCTAAATTCTTTGGATCATTATTTACCATCCCAGAATTCAAATCTGGAACCCTAAAAGGGAAACTAGCAACTTGTAGATTATGACTCAGATTCATCTGACGAGTTTAACAAGGATGGGGATTTGCGAACTCCCATTGCACCACCTGTGACCTCCTTAAGGATGGCTAAGGTGATTTTCCTTGTAGGTACAGCTGAATGTTGGAGCTATGAGAAGAGTGATACACTTGTGAGAATGAGTGTAAACACGAGTGGAGAGAAGAGTAAAACACATGTGAGGTACACTAAACAAAATCACACACTCACAGTGAGGAAGAAAGAGAAACTACTTGTTATTTTTTTTCCAACCAATTGATATATGAGAACTCCTTCAGACAACGACATACATTACTTCTCTAAGGGGGAGATAAAAGCTTAAGTAATAGTTTGGAGGATTCCTCAACTAAGGGGGAGAATTAGCAGGGAGGAAGAAAAAGATCCTACATATGTACACTACACCACACCATTGTTGTTTGTAACTACGGATCCTATTGTACGGGAGAGGTGGTAAACACAAGGTGATTTCCTAGTAAGGGAATAAGCTATTTTCCAAAAGGGGAGTACCATTGGTTTTTATCTGCGGATCCTATTGTACGGGAGATGTGGTAAATGAAGGTGATCTTATTTAAGCAGTTGATTCTCATAGGGGGGGAAGCAAGAGAGATATGCGCTTCTCAACAGGAAATGTACTACTCGAAGATATGTTCAGTCTAGAGGAACATCTATTTGGAATCTGGAAAATGTTAAATTTAATCCTGAATTTTTCTGCTATTTACTTTGCATTTCTGATTACATCTTTTTCTTATTTGTTAGTTGAGTTATCCTCTAGGTATTTGTTGTTATTGTCTAACAAACAAATAGGGGGAGATTGAAAGGCATATGTCATAGCCTATTTGTTTATTCGAGGATTTGACTCAACTCAAATAAGAATGTAACAAGTAAATAGTGGATCTACCGTTAAAGAGATCTCTCAAAGTAACATCTATCAAAGGATTAAGAAACAAGGTTCATCTATAGACTTGAGGAATTAATTCACTGGAAGAAGTTCAGGAAATTGATCAAGCCTCAGTGATATAAATCAAGGTTGTGGATTTAATCTAGTGACAGAGATCTTGTTAGGGTATCAGAGAATTACAAGGATTTAATCTGAAGAAAATCAAGTTATCAAAGTCAAGACATGAAGAAACTTCATGAAAGTTAGTCACTCATGAACCAGACAGTACATCGAGTGTCAACATTGAAGTGGTAGAATTGATTTATTATTGACAGTGATTTTCAGAAGATTTTCTGAAGAATGGTTTGTTGTTGAAGAGTAGTATTAATTCTCTATTAATTAATTAAGTCTTATAATTTAATTAAGAAAATAAATTAAATCTGCAAAGATTAATTTATTAATTAATTGAATTAATTGATTAATTAATTTTGAATTAATATTAAGAATTTTCAGAATTATAATTGAATTAAAATCAGTTTTAATTCAGCAAGACAATTATTTTGAACTGGTATGACAATCAATTGTCATACCGAAAGTCATACTAGTTCATTCAATAGTCTTGCCAAAAGTCATAATAGTTCATTCAATTGTCATAATGAAAGTTCTACTAGAAGGAGGATTGTTGTGACGCGCTCAATCTCGGGGTTAGGAAATGAGGACTCACACACCTCTAATCTAGTAATTAAATATGCATAAACCCCGATTAACTACTAACAGGATCAACAGGATAAAGTATGAGACCAGATTACAACTACGAATCATAAAATATAACTTACAAACACAAAATATTATTAAATAAATAATATCGATTCCGGCTGGGAACCGATAGATAACCCATTGTATCTTTAAACATTTCCTTCTAGGCGCGAGCTCACTCTTAATTACCACTACCTGCTCTAGCAACCAGAAGCCCTCAAGACGGTAGGGACCACCAGGTATGCTCTTACGAGCAGTGCGCCTAAGCCTGGCCATCTTCTTGCTTAACTGCCATGGTTAGATTAAAACAAAACAAATGCGTATAATACTCATCAAGTAACTATATAGCAGTTCTACAATATCAATTCACAATATGCTTTACCAAACTCCGGGCATTCTACTTTATTTGATCTAGGTGGCAGATTTCCAGCTTTTGGGTTAAAGCAAGGTTTTGAAGGATAATGTGGGGCTTTCAAGGAACAAGGCTCAATACAGGACGAAAGCCGACATTCATCACAAATCATTAGAGGATCAGAATAGATCTTTCAAAAGAGGAAAGCAACAGTATTTCAATATATGGAATCAATCATATGATCAACAAATTCAAGAATCGGGGTTCTCGAGCTTAAAGCTTCACATTGACATAATCAACTATTTCAAAACAATATAAACTATTTTCATTTTCATGAATAAATTTTTACTGAACAGATAGTTTCAGTTCCCTTTTTAAATAATCATTTAGAACCCTTGGTTGGATCATTTCCTCTTTCCATTTCATTATAATACGGGTGATCAGCCCGTACCGACCTCCATTCCGGTCTTTTAAGGTACCAATCGGCATAATTTCAGCCTTAAGTTGGACTAGCCCTGCTAGCCTCTTACCATGACTAGACTAGTCCCACTAGCCTCTTACGTCCCAATCCAATCCATCAGGAATTCATTTGGAAAACCTTGAGTTGGAAAAACGAATAGGTTTTCTAAAACTCATTTTATCATTACCAAGAATTTGAAATCATTCGGACTCTTTCAAGTCGAAACTCATTCTTAATTCAGATTTTAAGGAAACAAAGTTTAGGGAGTAATTCAAAGATAAACAAGGAACAATTCATAAGGATTCTATATCAAGGATAACAAGGCACTTAAGTTAGAAGGATCAACATCTGTTTAGGGATCAATAGGGTGATCAGGAAAATAGGGTATCATTAAACAGGGTTAACAAGGATAATCAGAGGGTTCAATATAATCCATGGCTTAATAAATAACTTGAACAGAAAGAACAGATTATCAAAGGGTTGAATCATTAAGCTTATCAATAACTGTTTATCAAGAACAAAGGCAGGGTATCTAAATCAATATCAAGGTTTCATAATTAAACAGCTCAATACTCTACATGGTATGAACAACATTCTCTTTATAACCATTTACACAAGTAATCAGAGTTACTTGCCTGAATTTGCTTTCCTAAAGGTTGAACTACTGCCACCTAGTAAATCCTTTCATTTCCTAGCCTGAATGCCCTCACGCTCCGAATATACAATCAAAACCAAAACCTTAATCAGATTCTCAACTCTCGTTCCCGAAACGATCACTCGATACGATAACTCGATTATATCTTTGACTCGAGTATACGATTATAGCTTATACACATAAGCACATAGCACATAGCATATAGCATGACCCCTTTCTCGTAACTTTTATATCCTGATATACTTAACAATCAAAGCGTACTTGCTTAACCTTAGTTATTTCCTCAAATCACACTAGTATAACGCTTTTACAACCATAGCTATCACTTATAGCTCTTAATATCAAACGATTTAATTCCCTTCTTAATTCGAATCATACATACAAAACACGACCACATATATTCAATTTCAATCTCATATAATCATGCACAACTAATGCAAATCACAAGAGTCATTTACTCATTTAACCTCATCTTTTTTTATCAAAAATTTGAATCATAAACACATTAAAAATCGAAATCAACACTTTATTTTAATTATCAAAATTCGAACATAAAAACCGCTCAATCTTTATCATGCAATCAAGTTCTCACTAGCCATTAAACCAACTTAATTCCACCTTTTTACTCCTAAGACCCATTCGGGTTTTTCCATAAATCAAACATGCAAGAATCAATTTTGACATGCAAGGTTATATATCACATTTCCCACTTGTTTTAATCCTTTACTAGATCATTCAATTCATTTAAACACCAAACCATGCATTACCTAGTGACTTCAACTTAATCAATCCATTCAATCAACATGCATCCACTTAATCATCAAATTAATCCCTTTTTAAACTCATTTTCTATTCGGCAAGAATCAAATTCACAACTCAAGGACTAAACAATGGCATGCACAACTTGATCTTCTTTAAAACTAACATGCAATCACTTTTTAGGCTATATAAGCTTAGTGTTCACTAAGATCAGCTTACAAAATCAAATTCCTCTTTTAATTAGCATAAAGCCGAATTAAAAACTCATATGAAAACCTTAATTTTTGATTTTCTAAGCAACACTCACTTATACACATCCATTTATATCCTAAAACAATCAATGGAATCATCTTATCAATCACATATTCGAGTTTCAACAAAAAAAACAAAACCCTTTTTCAAGCTTTCAAGAAACCATAACATGCAAAGCTTAAAAAAAATCAAATTATCATATCATAGAAACTTCACCGGCTCTCCTTTGGATCATGGCCGGTGGTGGTCGAACTTGAGAGAGCCCATAACGGGTCTCCTCTCGAGTTTATGACCCCAAAAATCTCTTGAAATTACTCTTATAGTTATGTTTCAAGAAATCATTTTCCTTGAACACCACCATAGTGATTAATCAACAAAACTCTTACAAACACTTAAATGCAAATGGGAATCGAGAAGTATACCGAAGATAAAGACTAAAGGTAGCAATATCTTTGAGTTTGAATGAGATTTGAGGGTTGCATGCAAGTGAGAAAGATGAGAGATTGAGAGAGCCGAGAGAGAGAGTGAGAGTGTCCGAGAGAGAAAGAAAAGAAAAGAGAAGGGGAAAGTGGGTGCACAGGAGGAAAAAGTAAAAGGGGGGAAGGGAAGTGGGTTTATATACCACTAAAAACAAGGGCAAACTTGTAATCTACTAATTCCATTTTATGCTCATTATCCCTTTTCTTTTTACTCAAATGCAACAAAATTTAAATATAAAATATATCTCTCTCGGGAAGTCGAGAATTATTGAAAATGAAAATTTTAATACGTAGGCCTCGAAATTAGCTTTTTAACCATTACTCATAATAGATTTTTGAGCAGACGGTTAATTTTATATGAATTTCGCAAGCTTGCTTTAATAATAACATTTTCCACATAAAATCAATTTAAAAATGCAAAGACCATCAAATAAATCCACTCATCATTTTTAAAAAGTCTCTGGGACTACTAAGAAGATATCAGAACAAATCCCATGTTTTTATCTTACTCTGATGATTTTATAAAAATGTGCGGAGGTTAATTTAACCTTTATTTAAATCACATAATCCCTAAAATGTCAGAGAACACATAGTCATGCACACAGTCAAGAAATCACACATATACAATCACATAACGACTCAGGTCTGATCATAGAATTTATCCCTCTTTAATCTTTTATCCTTTTCTACGCGTACCGGGTAACGTTCAACCTGACGGCCCGACGCTCAGCGTTTCGATTACGCTTCTCATTATCATTATCAATCGACACGTCACTTAGGAAAAAATAATTTATTTACACATTCATTTCATTCAATCACACATAATTCACATTTTATATTCTTTAACTCCTTATTAGGAAGGATTCCGTTCTATCTGACGGCCCGACACCACAGCTTAACTTCTAAGCTGACTCTTTAAATTGGAACGTTTTTATCTACCCTCCTATATTCTAATATACTAGAAAAGAAAATTAATCAGCACTTAGTCACATAATTATAATCACATCACATAACACATATTTTATTGACTTAATTACGTCGCAAAATTCTCAGTCATCACAATCTACCCTCCTTAAAAGGATTTTGTCCCCAGAATCTAATCTAAGCAAATAGATGGGGATACTTTTCTTTCATTTCGCTTTATAATTCCCAAGTCTATTCTTCGACTAATGGATTTCTCCATAACACTCTAACTAGAGGTACAACTTTATTTCTAAGCGTCCTTTCTTTTCGATCCAAAATTCGAACTGGCTGTTCTACATAGGACAAATCTGGTTGGATTTCCACCGGTTCCAACTCGATCACATGGCTCGCATCAGCATTATACTTCTTCAGAAGAGATACATGAAATATATTGTGCAGATGTTGTATTTGCGGAGGTAGCGCCAACTCATATGCTACTTTCCCTACTTGACACAATACTTCAAATGGTCCTATATACGTAGGACTCAACTTTCCTTTCTTTCCGAATCGGGTTAAACCTTTCCAAGGAGATATCTTTAATAAGACTTTGTCTCCAGTTTCGAATTGCACATCCTTACGTTCTTGATTTGCGTACTTTGCTTGTCGATCTTGAGCTGTAATTAATCTCTTTCGAATCATTTTAACCTTTTCCTTCGTTTGTTGAACTAGCTCTGGGCCAATTAATTTGCGCTCACCAACTTCGTCCCAATAAGTAGGGGACCTACACTTTCTTCCATACAACGCTTCATAAGGCGACATGCCAATACTCGCATGATAACTGTTGTTGTAGGAAAACTCTATTAAGGGCAATTGATCGTCCCAATTTCCTTTGAAATCTATTGCACAGGTTCGCAACATATCTTCAATCGTCTGAATTATCCTTTCACTTTGTCCGTCTGTCTGAGGATGATATGCCGTACTCATTTTCAACTTCGTTCCCAAATGATCATGGAATTGTCGCTAAAATCTCGAATTAAACCTTGGGTCTCTTTCAGATACGATAGATACAGGAACTCCATGGCGCATCACAATCTCATTCAAATACAATTTGACCAACTTTTCCAATGAAACCTTTCATTTATCGGCAAGAAATGTGCTGACTTTGTCAACCGATCGATTACCACCCAAATCGCATCATGATTTAACTTGGTTTTAGGTAATCCTACCACGAAATCCATTGCTATATGCTCCCATTTCCATTCGGGTATGTCCAGTGGCTGAAGCAATCCGCTTGGCCTTTGATGTTCCACTTTGACTCTTTGGCACGTGTAACATTTACTTATCCATTCCGCAATTTCCTTTTTCATATTTGGCCACCAATAACTTTCTTTTAAATCCTGGTACATCTTCGTACTCCTAGGGTGAATTGAAAATCTCGAGTTATGCGCTTCTTGCAAAATCTCGTGCTTTAGTTCCATGACATTAGGTATCCAAATACGTGAGTTAACACGGTATATCCCTTTTCCATCCTTTTGAGCTTTAATTTCTTCTCCCGTCAACTTATCCTTTTCACGATTCATCACTTGCTCTTGACATCATCGAATCTTTTCCAAAATCTCGGGTTAAAACAACATTGCATATATAGCTTCACCTCCACATTCTGGAGTCTACACCTCTATTTCCATCTTTTCAAAGTCCTTGATCAATCCTTCTGATGACGTTAACATATTCAACCTTTCTTTTCGACTTAAAGCATCAGCTACTACATTTGCCTTTCCAGGATGATAGTTTATCGCACAATCATAATCTTTGATCAATTCCAACCACCTTCTTTATCGCATATTCAATTCTTTCTGAGTAAAGATATACTTTAAACTTTTATGATCTGTATAAATCTCGCACTTTTCCCCGTACAAATAATGCCTCCAAATCTTAAGGGCAAACACAATTGCTGCCACTTCCAAATCATGCGTTGGATACTTTTGCTCGTGCAGCTTGAGTTGCCTTGACGCGTATGCTATTACCTTCCCGTGTTGCATTAACACGCATCCAAGTCCTTTATATGAAGCATCACTGAATATCACGAATTCCCCTTTATCATCTGGTAATACCAACACTGGGGCGGTTACCAGTCTCCTCTTTAATTCTTGAAAACTTTCCTCGCACTTTTCTGTCCAAACAAACTTCTCGTTCTTTCTCGTCAACTTTGTTAACGGAACAGCAATCTTAGAAAAATCTTGCACAAATCTCCTGTAATATCCGGCTAATCCCAGAAAACTTCTTACTTCCGTAGGAGTCTTGGGTCTTTCCCAATTCATTACAGCTTCTATCTTGGCTAGGTCCACTTTGATTCCTTCTTTATTAACTACATGACCAAGAAATTGCACTTCCTTTAGCCAAAATTCACACTTTGAAAACTTAGCATACAGCTTCTCTTTTCGCAGAATTTCCAAGGAAATCCTCAAATGTTCCTTATGATCTTCTTCCGTCTTGGAGTAAATCAGTATATCGTCGATAAACACAATAACGAACTTATCCAAATACTGTTTTAACACTCTGTTCATAAGATCCATAAATGCAGCTGGCGCATTCGTCAAGCCAAATGCCATTACCAAAAACTCATAATATCCGTATCTCGTTCGAAACGCTGTCTTGGGTATATCTTCCTCTTTGATCTTTAACTGATGATACCCAGATCTTAAATCAATATAGGAGAAACACGAAGCTCCTTTTAACTGGTCAAACAAGTCATCGATCCGCGATAGAGGGTATTTATTCTTGATCGTCAACTTATTCATTTCGCGGTAATCAATGCACAACCTCATACTTCCATCCTTTTTCTTTACAAATAACACCGGTCAGATCACTCCTTTGTCCAACAATTCTTACAACTGAGCTGCCAATTCCTTCATCTCGACCGGCGCCATGCGATAGGGAGCTTTTGACACTGGTTCCGTTCCAGGAGTCAAATCAATCGTAAACTCAATCTATCTGTCTGGAGGTAGTCCAGGCAATTCATCAGGAAATACATCCGGAAAATCGCTTACTACCGGAATATCCTCGATCCTTACAGATTCTTTTTCCATATCCACGACATGAGCCAAATAAACTTCGCATCCTTGATGTATTAATCTTCTTGCCTCAATAGCCGTTAGAAATTTCTTCTCCTGCCTCTTTCCTTTAAATATAACCTCTTCACCCTCCTTGGTTTTTAACTTCACCTTTTTACTTTTATATTCTATTTCGCTTCATGGTTTGACAACCAATCCATTCCTAGTATGACCTCAAATTCTCCTAACTTAAAAGGAATTAAGTCAGCAGAAAAGTGCCGACCTTCTATAGTCACATCACATTCAGGACAAATCTTGCTAGCAATAACTTTCTCTTGATTTGCTACCTCTATAATCAAGTTAGGTTCTAGAGGGTACGCAACATAATTTAACTTATCAAGAATACTTTCAGAGATAAAAGATCTAGTTGCTCCAGAATCCATCAAAACTTTTACTTCTACTGAATTAATAACAAGCATACATGCTACCATGTCCATATCTTGCACCGCATCTTTCATCGTCATGTTAAATGTCCTAGCTCTGGGTTGAGCTGATGGTGCTGGGAGAGATGGCGGTCCAGCAATTCTAAGAACATTAGCCTTCTGTACAGGCTCCTTGCAATTCCTGGCCATATGGCCCACTTTACCACACTTGAAACAAGCCAAATCAGGCTTCCTCGCTCCACTTGGGCATTCTAAAGAGTAATGCCCCTTCTGGTTGCACTTAAAACACGTTATATCTGGCTTATTACACCTTCACGGGTGTCTCTTTCCACAATTCCTGCATTCTTGAATCTGGGGTCTGATATCCTTCCCCGGTTGTCCAGTTTTCTGGAAGCGGTTCTTCTGAGCTCCGTTTCCGGGTTTAAACTTCGGGAACTTTTGGTTCTGACCTCCACCATTCTTCCCAAACTTCCCTCGGAACTTTGAGCTTCCTAACTCTTGCTCAGAGCTTTCAAACTTTCTTTTTCTTCCTTCGTTTTCTCTTCTTGCAGCTTCTCGCTCACCATCCACTATCATTGCTTTTTGAACCAAAGCAGCATAATTCTTGATCTCCAACATTGCTATTTGACTCCTAATCCACGGCTTAAGTCCCTGCTGGAACCTCTTAGCCTTCTTCGCCTCTGTATTCACGTACTCAGGTACGAATCTAGACAATTCTGAAAACTTCACTTCATATTCCGCTACTGACATATCCTCTTGTCTAAGATCCAGAAATTTCATCTCCAACTGATCTTGCATGTAGCTTGGCAAATATTTCTCCAGAAACATCTTGGTGAACTTCTCCAAAGATAAATCTTTGCCTTCCAACAACGCCTTTGAAGACTCCCACCAGAAACTTGCCTCATCTTTCAGATAATAACTTGCATACTGATCTTTCTTATCGTCCTTAACTTCTGCTAACTCAAAAACTTTTTCAATTTCTCTCAACCATGACTGCGCTTTAATCGGGTCTGGCAAACCTAAGAACTCTGGGGGATGAATAGATTGAAAGTGCTTAAAGTTTCCAACTTTAGGGGCCACAGGTTGTTGCAAAAGCTGAGCAAGTCTGCTCATCATGGTGGTTTATGGGTTTACTTCTGGGTCTTGGGTGGGAATTTCTTCTTCTTGATGATCTGGTGAGTTGGCCATTTCTTACAAACCTAATTGAGCAATTATTTAGCAATACGATGGCATGGCATATATACAACAACAGTTTCTATAAAATCTCTTTTGTGGGTTTTAAGTTTTACCCAATTTGCACATGCAATCCTATTACTACATAATTTTCATATCAGTGTTGTTTTATCATGGCACAGAATAGGGTTTTATGAGCTTTAAACATGGTTATACGAAAACATGGTTGTATTAAAACATGGTATTGAGAACAGTAATGAGATAATTAGGGTGCACAATGGAAAGCAAGACATGGATTTATTTAAACAAAGGGTACATAAAGATAGTTCTGGCTATCACAGGTTCTGAAATAAGGTACAATATTATAGCAGGGTTAAACAGAGGAAAAACTGAAAAATATCCCCCTATCTACCCCTAACTTCCAACAACTACTACTACGATACCGATCTGAAATACAATAAAATAAATGAAAAAGGGATCTCGGCATCTGACCAAGTATCCCAAAGCCTACCGGCGCTGAAAAACAACAATCTACGGGCTCAACCAACAGTCCCGTCTAATCATCTAGAATCCCCCTCAACATAACCAACATCCAGCGAATGATCTTATGCAGCCTCCGGGCCTCAGCATCAGCATCGCTAGTGGATGGTCCCTCATCCAATCTCCTCATGGCAACCTGCTCCACCATCTTCACCCGAACTCGCCACTCATCATCCATAACTGAAGCATTCTGCCTAGACTCTCTGGCTAGCCTATCCACCAAAGCTCCCAACTCAGGAATGCGGGAGTACACAAAGTCTCGATCCTGGGATAACTTGCCACCAACACTGACAGGAACAGTCTTAGGCATCTCGGACTCTGGCTCAGGGGCAGGGGTCTCTGAATCTGGCCTCAAGGGTGAAATCTGCATAGGGATCTCACTACTCTCAGAAGGGTCCTCCTCTGGGTCTGAACTAACATACACAGGCTCCTCTGGAGAGGGTGGAATGGGGTCCACAGGGGTACCAGTCAAACTAATCTCTGAGTCTGAGTCACTACCACTACTAGGATCCTGAGAGAAAACATAAAATAGCAACCAAGAAACAATGTTAGGGTTAAATAAAGCTTCCAGCTAACTTACACCCTAACTCTAGTTTCCACTTCATCAATAAACACTTTCCTTAGACTATACCTAATAGTCTAACTCAACTCTATATGAGTCGAACTCTCTCGCGATATAGATATATTCCCAAAATACCCTATTTAAATCCTAACTTGTCTCAGGGACTAGATCCTGTAGCTCTGATACCAACTTGTGACGCCCTCAATCTCGGGGTTAGGAAATGAGGACTCACACACCTCTAATCTAGTAATTAAATATGCATAAACCCCGATTAACTACTAACAGGATCAACAGGATAAAGTATGAGACAAGATTATCACTACCAATCATAAAATATAACTTACAAACCAAAAATATTATTAAATAAACAATATCGATTCCGGCTGGGAACCGACAGATAACCCATTGTATCTTTAAACATTTCCTTCTAGGCTCGAGCTCACTCTTAATTACCACTACCTACTCTGCAACCGGAAGCCCTCAACACGGTAGGGACCACCAGGTACGCTCTTACGAGCAGTGCGCCTAAGCCTGGCCATCTTCTTGTTTAACTGCCATGGTTAGATTAAACCAAAACAAATGAGTATAAAACTCAGCAAGTAACTATATAGCAGTTCTACAATATCAATTCACAATATGCTTTACCAAACTCCGAGCATTCGACTTTATTTGATCTAGGTCACAGATTTCTAGCTTTTGGATTAAAGAAAGGTTTTGAAGGATAATGTGGGGCTTTCAAGGAACAAGGCTCAATACAGGACGAAAGTCGACATTCATCACAAATCATTAGAGGATCAGAATAGATCTTTCAAAAGAGGAAAGCAACAGTATTTCAATATATGTAATCAATCATATGATCAACAAATTCAAGAATCAGGGTTCTCGAGCTTTAAGCTTCACATTGACATAATTAACTCTTTTCAAAACAAAATAAACTATTTTCATTTTCATGAATAAATTTTTACTGAATAGATAGTTTCCGTTCCCTTTTTAAGCAATCATTTAGAACCCTTGGTTGGATCATTTCCTCTTTCCATTTCATTATAATACGGGTGATCAGCCCGTACCGACCTCCATTCCGGTCTTTTAAGGTACCATTCGACATAATTTCAGCCTTAAGTTGGACTAGCCCTGCTAGCCTCTTACCATGACTGGACTAGTCCCATTAGCCTCTTACGTCCCAATCTAATCCATCAGGAATTCATTTGGAAAACCTTGAGTTGGAAAAACGAATAGGTTTTCTATAACTCATTTTATCAATACCAAGAATTTGAAATCATTCGGACTCTTTCAAGTCGAAACTCATTCTTAATTCAGATTTTAAGGAAACAAAGTTCAGGGAGTAATTCAAAGATAAACAAGGAACAATTCATAAGGATTCTGTATCAAGGATAACAAGGCACTTAAGTTAGAAGGATCAACATCTGTTTAGGGATCAATAGGGTGATCAGGAAAACAGGGTATCATTAAACAGGGTTAACAAGGATAATCAGAGGGTTCAATATAATCCATGGCTTAATAAATAACTTGAACAGAAAGAACAGATTATCAAAGGGTTGAATCATTAAGCTTATCAATAACTGTTTATCAAGAACAAAGGCAGGGTATCTCAAATCAATATCAAGGTTTCATAATTAAACAGTTCAATACTCTACATGGTATGAACAACATTCTCTTTATAACCATTTACACAAGTAATCAGAGTTACTTGCCTGAATTTGCTTTCCTGAAGGTTGAACTACTGCCACCTAGTAAATCCTTTCCTTTCCTAGCCTGAATGCCCTCACGCTCCGAATCTACAATCAAAACCAAAACCTTAATCAGATTCTCAACTCTCGTTCCCGGAATGATCACTCGATACGATAACTCGATTATATCTTTGACTCGAGTATACGATTATAGCTTATACACATAAGCACATAGTACATAGCATATAGCATGACCCCTTTCTCGCAACTTTTATATCCTTATATACTTAACAATCAAAGCGTACTTGCTTAACCTTAGCTATTTCCTCAAATCACACTAGTATAACTCTTTTACGACCATAGTTATCACTCATAGCTCTTAATATCAAATGATTTAATTCCCTTCTTAATTCGAATCATACATACAAAACACGACCACATATATTCAATTTCAATCTCATATAATCATGCACAACTAATGCAAATCACAAGAGTCATTTACTCATTTAACCTCATCTTTTTTTTATCAAAAATCCGAATCATAAACACATTAAAAATCGAAATCAACACTTTCTTTTAATTATCAAAATTCGAACATAAAAACCACTCAATCTTTATCATGCAATCAAGTTCTCACTAGCCATTAAACCAACTTAATTCCACCTTTTTACTCCTAAGACCCATTCGGGTTTTTCCATAAATCAAACATGCAAGAATCAATTTTGACATGCAAGGTTATATATCACATTTCCCACTTGTTTTAATCCTTTACTAGATCATTCAATTCATTTAAAAACCAAACCATGCATTACCTAGTGACTTCAACTTAATCAATCCATTCAATCAACATGCATCCACTTAATCATCAAATTAATCCCTTTTTAAACTCATTTTCTATTCAGCAAGAATCAAATTCACAACTCAAGGACTAAACAATGGCATGCATGTAATAACCCCAAAAATTTGAACTTTTTGTAACCCTTATGAATAGTGTTTTTGGATGAATGAGAAAACTTTTCATGCCCCACTATGTAGGGGTTCTGTTATGGATATTCTGAGATTTTATTGGTACTCTATAGGGTATATAAGTGTATGTAAAGATCGTCAGAATCCAAATTTGAACCTTTTGATTTTTCCCGAAAATCCACCAGATATCGAAAGAATTGAGTATAAGGTAACAGGATAAAAAGGATTTAAATTCAAGGATTTTAATAGAGGATCATAAAAAGGAATATAATGTATTGAGAAAGGTTAAGGGAACCTAAGTAATAAGATCCCGGGTATGATCCCTCAAACGATAAACAAAAACGAAAGTTAAGCGAACCGTATAACAGATCAGCGGTCATTAGGCAAATTATTAGGAAGTTAATCAAAGAGATTAGAGGGGATGATGTCATCCAACCAATGAGAAGAGGACAAAGAGGGGAGGATGACATCACATGATGACATAAGCATGACATAAGGGAAGGAATTATTGGATGATTTAAAACCACACAAAGTTCAAGGCTAAAAAGGTAATTAACCAAAACAAAAACAAAACTACATCCACCAAGCCAAAACAAATCATTTCATCAAAACAAAAATTTTATTTCTCTTCACCAAGAACATTTGCTCTCGGCTTTTTCCATTTTCAAGAAGAAAAATTTTCAAAATTCAAGTTCCAAGCTTCCTAAATTGGTAAGTTAATTATCTAGTACTCCTTATGCATAGATATGGCTATCCTATGAGTTTAAGCCTCCAATTCATTCTCAATCTTCTCCAAGAAATCAATGAAGAAGACAATGAATAGTGATTTCAAGATTTTTAACTTGATTTTTTCTTGTTTTTCCTTTAAGATCCAAGCATCCCTAAGATATCTCAAGGCTTCTTAAGGCTTCCTAGCTACTCACATCACTTCAAGGAAGGTATATCATCTCCAAACCCTAGCTTTACTGTGTATATTAGGATGATTTTGGTTGTTATGGTAATAGAGTAGCTTAATGCTTGTTGGTTTAGAGTTTGGGTTGGAATGGTGGTGAATTGAATGTTGAAATCTTATGGTTTGGTTAAAGGACTTAAGTATAGTTTAAATTCAAGTTTAAGAATAAGTATAATTGTTAATATTGTGTTGATTGGGGCTGTTATGATGTATTGTGGATGGATGTTGGTTGTATGGATGGATTGGGATTGATTGGTGGTTGTATTGGAATGGTATAAAATTGGGAAATCGCATAAACATAGCCATCGTAATGTCCGATTTACTTTAGACTGCTTTTGTTCATAACATTAGGACCCGAGAACTCCCTGCTAGGTTTTTACCATTCCCATGTATAGATAGTTCATGTTACGAGCTTCGTTTTGATATGTGGTTCGTTTGATTCCGATGTACGGTTTAGGAGAAACGGCCGTTTTAAGTAACGACGTTTCGCGAACGAAACATTACCCCTCGCCTTACTTTGAAACATAGGTTAAAGACCTTAAAGGGTTAATTAATGTATGAAACAATTATTTTAAGTGTGTTAGGCAGTTGGTAAGACACTCGCGAAAGAATCGCCTTAAAACTCTTAATGGTTAATTTATTAAAAATGGTGGAGCCGAGGGTACTCGAGCGACTTAAGAGAATCATAAAGCGCAAAGCGAGCGTTAGAGTCTAAATTTGGTTAAAGTATAGATTTACAAGTGACTTTGGTTTAATTCCAACTAACATGTTGTTTATAGGTTACCAGACTCGTCCCGAGCCATTTGTAACCCCCAGTCGCTCAGGCAAGTTTTCTACCCGTTATACTGTTGTTGTGATGTATATGTGTATATGCATGATCTTGCCATAATGCATATTTGTTACCAGCAAATTCTTGCGATATATTGTAGCATGTGATATGGTATATATGCATGCCTATTTCATATTCTTGATTTATATATCTGTTGGTTCAATTGCTTATAAAGTTGCATAATACTTATGCTAGAGATAAGCAGTAGTTGTGTATACCCTTAGTATAGGGACCCAAAGGTGAACATATTTCTAAACCGGGAGTCGATGTTCCCGAGTATATATATATATATATATATATATATTTATATATATATGGATATAGTTTTCAAAACTATTGATCGAATAAGGTTTATTCGATAAATTTATATTAATTAATGAATATTATTTGAATATTCATTCGAGGACTTATGACTCTGTTTATTATATTTATTGATTATTAATTGAATATTCATTTGAGGATGTATGACTCACTTTATTTTATTTAATGAATATTATTTATAATATTCATTCGAGGTATTATGACTCCGCTTATTATTTAATAATATTCTTTATTTAATTAAAGAATAATGTTTCGATAATCAAACTTATTTTCGATTATTCTAATAAAGATAGTACTTTCGTATAAGTATATCTTTGGTTATTTGATATCCATTTCAAGTATGAATTTTAAAACCTCTACTTCGAATATTTTTATAAGGATTATCTTTATGAGAATATTATTTAAATAATAATATTCAGATATTTTCTAATATATCGGGACTGATTTGCTTTATTAAATCAGCATTACTCCAAACACTCTTTAAAGTGTTTTCGAGTCTTCAAAATGATTTTTAAAGGTTAGAGCGGATCCCAAAACTCGTTTTCAAATTTAAGATCTTCCTTTTTGAAGGGGACTTGAATACTCGCTCAAAAATCTAAGGGATCCGGCTCTGTGGTGTATTTTATATTCGCAACACGGTTGCTGTTTTGATAAATGAATTGATTACTTACCCAACGTTCGGGAAGTAAGTCCATCTAATTGAGTCGGCATAAGCGACAGGTCGGGGTACGGTCTATCAAAGTGTAAGTGGCTGGGTGGCAGTCCATCAACGCGTAAGAGGCCGGGTGGCGGTCCAGCAGAAGGTCTTTATGTGGCCAGGGTGATGACCGGCGGGGGATTCATCCATCTACTAGTAGAAAATGTTACTTATTGGTATCTTTGCCTGATCAGCAAGATATCGGGTTTATGCCAAAATTCTTTTCCTTTCCAAAATTCATTGGATGTTACAAACTCTGTTCATACTTTACATAACGGAGGTTCCAGGAAATGTTTAAGAGATATATATGTGGATATATATTGGGACTAAATAAAGTATCTCGTAACTTTATTTCATTCAATAATATTTCAAAGATTGAATCCATTCAAGTCTTAACCTGTGGTCTCATCTATGGGATGACCTTTTTTTTTAAACCTATAATTCTTTGAACAGTTGTAGTTCAAGTAGCCTTATAAATGATATAAGTATAGTGAAGTATTTGGTAACTTCATCCCTTATTTTTGCTTATATCCATTAAGTAATTATCTTACACTTGATAAAGGTTTTCAGTAAGTTATCTATTTAGATACTTGCATTATTGATTACACTATATATTATCTTGCGAGCTGTAATGCTCACTCTTGCTTCATTTCTTCATCACACAACAATAGTTAGGAAAGATGGCCAGGCTCAAGCAGACCCAGCGCAAGAGCGTGGGAAGCGCCCCGCGCCTTCCCGTTGAGATCGTAGCTGCTATAGCTGCAGAGGTAGATCTATCTGTAGATCAGACATTCTACTTTTGAGAATCAATTATGTATAATTATAACTTGTGGCAGATAATGGCAATTAACTGTAAACTTATCAAGTAATCATTTTGGGTTGTAATAACTTTTAATTGTGGATTCAAGGACTTGTACTTATTTCAATTTCATCTCTGAGACTATGACGTGTTGTGGTGTGTGTTAGTGTGGGGTCACTGCATGAGGTTGTTTATTATTAATTAAGTTAAGAGATAATTGTGGAAAGAAAGACCGTGACGACCCAGATCCCTGACCCCGGATCTGGGGGTGTTACAGAAGTGGTATCAGAGCCAAGCGTTATAAACCGCAGAGATGATGCGACGATATAATAAGAAACTCACACAGATAATAAGAACTTTTGCCAAGTTCATGGTCGGACTACTTAAAGTAGCAATGACAGTTAAAACCCTTACGGGAACCCTTATAAGTATCATGATAGTAACTTAGCTCATTTAATGTGTAGGCTCATGAGATAGAGGACCCTGAGATGTTCGAACGTGATCATGATGAGGAACTGCTAGATGTCGAGGATCAGGAGGAGCCTGAGATGGAGGAGGATGAGGAGGACCCCTCAGAGGAGTCAGAGACAGAAGTCATTGCTATTTCAGATGAGGAGGACCTGGATGAGGTCCCAGTGGCTGAGGAGCGTGTCAGAGCTATGGTAGTGTACACTGGTACCCCTTTACGCACACTCCCTGTGGTCAGAGCCCCTACCCCTCCACTACCATCCTGGAGCACCTATGATGACAGCTCAGAGACCCATACTCCCGAGCCTAGGCAGACCGAGGAGGCACCCCCAGCGGCTCCAGATTCACCTCTCGACCCTGCCCATAGGCAGTCTTTGTTAGCCCACGGCTATGTTCAGGATGTGCTGAGGACCCGAGTGGCTGTTGCTGAGGCCCGACTGGATGAGGCCAGGAGGGAGTTGGATGCGGAGAGGGCGGGTAGGCGTACCTGAGCTTATGAGACCAGGGCTGCTATACCCCGATCCTTGAGGAGGGAGCTGATGGGGATAGAGCTCACATCCCGAACGAGACTCAGATCTCTCCAGGGGGACAGGCATGGTAGGATCTCCAGGCGGCAGGCCGACTATATCTTCCTCGTGCGATGGAAAGGGTATGGGAGCTGACCCGCTCCGGTGTGTGATTCAGGATTGACGATGGGATAGTCTAGTTGTCTAGTTAGTCGAGGCCTTAGTAAGAGCCAATTTTCCGGGATAGTTGACATATATATAGCATCCCTTTTTCTGACTAGACAGATAGACTCTTGTGTATCACTTTTGGGACAGATGGCTGTAGCACTGTTGTACTTTTGACCAGATCGAAATTATGTATTTCTCGCATTGTATATATTAGTTTCCTTTCAGTTCAGTTCCTTAGTGACGAGATCACTGTTTTTATCATTATTATTACTGCACTTCTTATTAGAACTGTCATAAAACATTAGAATTGCGAGATACATTCTTCCCCTTTATAGAGCTGTACAAGGCACAATGTTGTGTATGATTGTGACCTAACGTTGAATTTCCCAATAAATTTTTTTTATTATCAGTATCATGCCGCCAAGAAAGATTGGAACTAGGGCGAACCCTGGATCTGAGGACCAGGGAAGCCATAACCAGGACGATAGGAGCCAGGAACACAGTGAAGAGGAAGATGAGGATTATGTGGAACAGGATGACTCCCTGTATGAAGAGGAAGATGAAACATATGATGTTGAGGGATTTGAGATAGAGGCTGAGGAAGGAGAAACTGAGGTTGAGCAACCAGTACCAAACCCAGGCATGGATCTCATGGGCCAGTTCATGCAACTACTAAGGCAGAACTTGGAACGTCAACCCAACCCACCCCCTCAAGGAAATAACAATGTTGTGGCAAACTCTTTCAGGGCTTTTAAGTCCCTTAAGCCCCCTGAGTTCCACGGATCAGCCGACCTAGTTGAGGCAAGGGCATGGTTAAAGGAAATGGAGAAATCCTTTAAGATTTTGAGTACCGATGAGGCACAGAACACTGTATTTGCTACCTACCTTCTGAAAGGAGAGGCCAACTACTGGTTGGAGGCCAAGAAAAACATGGAGACAGATGCTATCATAACCTGGGAGAGGTTCAGTCAGTTGTTTCTGGGAAAGTATTTCCCGAGGTTTATGGAAAACCAGAAGGAGCTCAAGTTCTTGGAGCTAAAGCAGAATAACTTATCTGTAGCAGAGTACGAAGCAAAATTTACTGAGTTATCAAGGTTTGTGCCGGAGTTTGTGAGCACCGAGGAAAAGAAAGCTAGGAGGTTTCAGCAGGGACTGAAACCGTGGATTCAGAATAGGGTAGCAATCCTTGAGCTTACGGATTATGCCACTCTGGTGCAAAAGGCAACAATTGTAGAAGCCGGAAGTGAACAGATGCAGAAGGAAAGAGAGAAGAAGGGAATAAAGAGGAAAAGTATGAGCATGGGTGGGGGTTCCGCAGGAAGGAGCTTCCCAACTAGATTTAATCGAGGAGCAGTGTCCCTACCGGGAAAGAACACTGGGTTCAAGCCAATGAGCGTGAATGTGAGCCAGAGCGGCCAGAAGTCAAGAATGTCCTATTCCAACCAGTCTCGACCCCCATTGCCAGCCTGTAACACTTGTGGAAGGATGCATTATGGGGAGTGTAAAGGAAAGCCGGTAATCTGCTTCAAGTGTGGTCGAGAGGGCCACTATTCGGACAAGTGCACTTCGCCAACCCCCATTACCCGCCCAACCACCACTTGTCATCAGTGTGGACGCCCGGGTCATTGGAAGAGGGAATGCCCAATGAATAAACCAGCAGCTTCGAGAGCAAGCAGGGCTGCTTCTAATAAGCCACCTACTGCAAGGAATTTCAACATGACAGTCCAGGATGCTATGAAAGATTCAGATGTGATAGCAGGTACCCTTTCTCTAAATTCAGTCAGTGCAAACGTTTTATTTGATTTAGGAGCAACTAAATCTTTTATATCAAGGGACTTTGCGCGTAAATTAAGACTTAAAGCTGAACCCTTGATAGAGCCCTTACAAGTAGAAATAGCCAACCATGAAGTTATTCTTGTTAATCTGATTCACCCCGCCTGTAAGTTAGGCATAGGGGAACAATCTTTCAGTGTTGATCTGATTCCTTTTAAGTTAGGGGAATTTGATATAATTTTGGGAATGGACTGGCTATCTAGCAATGATGCTCAGATAGACTGTAAGGGGAAGAAAGTTAAGTTGAATATTCCAGGAAAGAAATAAGTCGTATTTAGGGGAAAGAGGCAGATGCAGAAATTTTTGACCATGGCCCAGGCCAGAAGGATGCTACGAAAAGGAAATGAGGCTTACCTAGCCTATGTGGTGGACACGCAAAAGGAGGTGCCCAACTTACCAGATATTCCAGTAGTCAACGAATTTGAAGATGTATTCCCACAAGACCTTCCGGGATTACCACCCGATAGAGTGATTGAATTTGCTATTGAGTTGGCCCCAGGGACGGCGCCAGTTTCAAAAGCGCCTTACCGGTTAGCCCCGTTAGAAATGAAGGAACTAGCTATCCAATTGCAGGAACTCTTGGATAAGGGTATGTTAAGACCCAGTGTGTCTCCCTGGGGAGCACCAATTTTATTTGTTAAGAAGAAAGATGGGAGCATGAGGCTGTGCATCGACTATCGAGAGTTGAACAAGCTAACCATAAAGAACAGGTACCCGTTACCTAGAATAGACGATCTGTTCGACCAGCTAAAGGATGCTGTTTATTTTTCCAAGATTGACCTGAGAACTGGGTATCACCAACTAAAGATTAAACCCGAAGATATTCCCTAGACAGCGTTCCGTACCAGGTATGGGCATTATGAGTTCTTGGTAATGTCCTTTGGATTAACCAATGCCCCAGCAGCTTTCATGGATTAAATGAATAGAGTATTTAAGAAGTACTTGGACAAGTGTGTGATAGTTTTTATCGATGATATTATAATCTACTCAAGGACTAAGGCAGAACATGCAGAGCATTTGAGGATAGCTCTAGGAATACTCAGAGAGGAACAGTTATATGCCAAATTCTCGAAGTGTGAATTCTGGCGGAATGAGGTACAGTTTTTAGGACATGTGATCAATAAAGAAGGAGTATTGGTCAACCCCTCCAAGATAGAGGCGGTCTCAAATTGGGAAAGGCCAACCACACCCACAGAGGTAAGGAGTTTCATAGGATTGGCCGGCTACTATCGTAGATTTGTGCAGGACTTTGCGAAGATCGCAGCCCCTTTGACACGACTTACTCGTAAGACAGAGAAGTTTGAATGGACGGAGAAATGCGAGAACAGTTTTCAGGAACTAAAGAAAAGTTTGAACAGACGGAAAAGGAGATTTTGTGATATATAGTGACGCGTCGCATAAAGGATTAGGGTGTGTGCTTATGCAGCACGGTAAAGTGATTGCGTATGCGTCAAGACAACTGAAGGAATACGAGATTAGATATCCTACTCATGACCTTGAGCTCGCGGCAATAGTTTTTGCCTTAAAAATTTGGAGGCACTATTTGTATGGAGAGAAGTACGAGATTTTCACAGACCATAAGAGCCTCAAGTTTATATTTACGCAGAAAGAGCTCAACATGCGCCAGAGGAGATGGTTAGAGCTAATCAAGGACTATGATTGTGAGATTCTCTATCATCCAGGGAAAGCCAATGTGGTGGCTGATGCCCTTAGTAGAAAAGAAAGACTCAGAATGATAATGACTTCGGAAGAATTGATAAGGGATTTTGAGAGAATGGAAATCGAAGTAAAGGTAACCGGAACTGAAAAGCTTTTTGAGATCTCAATGCAGTCAGAGTTATTGGAAAAGATCAGATTGTGCCAAGAGAAAATAATGAATGAAGGCAGAGAGTCAATGACTGGAGAAGAGATCCATACTGAGAAAGATGATAAAGGGATAATGAGGTACTCCTACCGGATTTGGGTTCTGAATGTTCAAGAACTTAAAGATGAGATTTTGGATGAAAGTCATAGTTCAAGGTATTCCATTCACCCGGGAAGCACCAAGATGTATAGGGATTTGGAGGAGTATTACTGGTGGCCCAACATGAAGAGGGACGTAGCAGAATGGGTAAGCAAATGTTTGACTTGCCAAAGAGTAAAGGCAGAGCACCAGAGACCCAGTGGACTTTTACGACCCCTGGAGATTCCCGAGTGGAAATGGGAACAGATAGCGATGGATTTTGTTGTAGGCTTGCCAAGGACGAAAGCCAATCATGACGCCATATGGGTAATTATAGACCGACTGACAAAGTCAGCTCACTTCATTCCTATCAATGAAAGATACACAGTCGATAGACTGGTGGACATTTACCTTAAGGAAATAGTGACGCGACATGGAGTCCCAGCGTCCATTGTCTCAGACCGAGACCCCAGATTCAACTCCAGATTTTGGAGGAGCTTTCAAGAATGTGCGGGGACCAAGTTAAATATGAGTACCGCGTACCATCCCCAGACGGATGGGCAGAGTGAAAGGACCATCCAGACACTAGAGGATATGTTGAGAGTCTGTGCAATAGACTTTAAAGGAAGTTGGGATGATCACTTGCCGTTGATCGAGTTTTCTTATAACAATAGCTTTCATGCTAGCATCGGAATGCCGCCTTATGAGGCCCTGTACGGAAGAAGGTGTCGATCTCCCTTATACTGGGATGAAGTAGGAGAGCGAAAGATGCTCGGACCCGAGGTGGTCCAAAGGACCAAAGACATAGTGGATCTCATTAGAGAACGGCTTGTAGCAGCCCAAGACAGACAAAAGAAATATGCAGACCTATCCCGAAAGGACAAGGAATATGAAGTAGGGGACTTAGTACTACTGAAGGTATCCCCTTGGAAGGGGTAATGAGATTTGGAAAGAAAGGAAAACTAAGCCCAAGATACATTGGACCTTTTGAGATATTAAGATGGATTGGAAAGTTAGCGTACGAGCTAGCCTTACCCCCTAACTTGCAACAAGTTCATAATGTGTTCCATGTGTCAATGCTAAGGAAGTATCATCGGGATGCCAGACACATAGTGGAGTACGAGCATGTGGATATGCAACCAGATCTGACTTACGTGGAGAAACCAGTAAAGATTATGGATAAGAAGGAGCAGGTGCTTCGGAACAAAGTGATCAAGCTAGTCAGAGTGCTATGGCAGAATCATAACGTGGAAGAATCAACTTGTGAACTAGAGAGCGCAATGCTAGAGAAGTACCCCCATTTGTTTTCTATTTGATTCCGGGACGGAATCCTTTTAAGGAGGGGAGACTGTAATAACCCCAAAATTTTGAACTTTTTGTAACCCTTATAAATAGTGTTTTTCGCTGAATGAGAAAACTTTTCATGCCCCACTATGTAGGGGTTCTGTTATGGATATTCTGAGATTTTATTGGTACTCTATAGGGTATATAAGTGTATGTAAAGATCGTCAGAATCCAAATTTGAACCTTTTGATTTTTCCCGAAAATCCACCAGATATCGAAAGAATTGAGTATAAGGTAACAGGATAAAAAGGATATAAATTCAAGGATTTTAATAGAGGATCATAAAAAGGAATATAATGTATTGAGAAAGGTTAAGGGAACCTAAGTAATAAGATCCCGGTTATGATCCCTCAAACGATAAACGAAAACGAAAGTTAAGCGAACCGTATAACAGATCAGCGGTCATTAGGCAAACAATTAGGAAGTTAATCAAAGAGATTAGAGGGGATGATGTCATCCAACCAATGAGAAGAGGACAAAGAGGGGAGTATGACATCACATGATGACATAAGCATGACATAAGGAAGGAATTGTTGGATGATTTAAAACCACACAAAGTTCAAGGCTAAAAAGGTAATTAACCAAAACAAAAACAAAACTACATCCACCAAGCCAAAACAAATCATTTCATCAAAACAAAAATTTTATTTCTCTTCACCAAGAACATTTTCTCTCGGCTTTTTCCATTTTCAAGAAGAAAAATTTTCAAAATTCAAGTTCCAAGCTTCCTAAATTGGTAAGTTAATTATCTAGTACTCCTTATGCATAGATATGGCTATCCTATGAGTTTAAGCCTCCAATTCATTCTCAATCTTCTCCAAGAAATCAATGAAGAAGACAATGAATAGTGATTTCAAGATTTTTAACTTGATTTTTTCTTGTTTTTCCTTTAAGATCCAAGCATCCCTAAGACATCTCAAGGCTTCTTAAGGCTTCCTAGCTACTCACATCACTTCAAGGAAGGTATATCATCTCCAAACCCTAGCTTTACTTTGTATATTAGGATGATTTTGGTTGTTATGGTAATAGAGTAGCTTAATGCTTGTTGGTTTAAAGTTTGGGTTGGAATGGTGGTGAATTGAATGTTGAAATCTTATGGTTTGGTTAAAGGACTTAAGTATAGTTTAAATTCAAGTTTAAGAATAAGTATAATTGTTAATATTGAGTTGATTGGGGCTGTTATGATGTATTGTGGATGGATGTTGGTTGTATGGATGGATTGGGATTGATTGGTGGTTGTATTGGAATGGTATAAAATTGGGAAATCGCGTAAACATAGCCATCGTAATGTCCGATTTAATTTAGACTGCTTTTGTTCATAACATTAGGACCCGATAACTCCATACTAGGTTTTGACCATTGCCATGTCTAGATAGTTCATGTTACGAGCTTCGTTTTGATATGTGGTTCGTTTGATTCCGATGTACGGTTTAGGAGAAACAGCCGTTGTAATTAACGACGTTTCGCGAACGAAACATTACCCCTCGCCTTACTTTGAAACATAGGTTAAAGACCTTAAAGGGTTAATTAATGTATGAAACAATTATTTTAAGTGTGTTAGGAAGTTGGTAAGACACTCGCGAAAGAATCGCCTTAAAACTCGTAATGGTTAATTTATTTAAAATGGTGGAGCCGAGGGTACTCGAGCGACTTAAGAGAATCATTAAGCGCAAAGCGAGCGTTAGAGTCTAAATTTATTTAAAGTATAGATTTACAAGTGACTTTGGTTTAATTCCAACTCACATGTTGTTTATAGGTTACCAGACTCGTCCCGAGCCATTTGTAACCCCCAGTCGCTCAGGCAAGTTTTCTACCCGTTATACTGTTGTTGTGATGTATATGTGTATATGCATGATCTTGCGATAAATGCATACTTGTTACTAGCAAATTCTTGCGATATATTGTAGCATGTGATATGGTATATATGCATGCATGTTTCATATTCTTGATTTATATATCTGTTGGTTCAATTGCTTATAAAGTTGCATAATACCTATGCTAGAGATAAGCAGTAGTTGTGTATACCCTTAGTATAGGGACCCAAAGGTGAACATATTTCTAAACCGGGAGTCGATGTTCCCGAGTATATATATATATATATTTATATATATATATGGATATAGTTTTCAAAACTATTGATCGAATAAGGTTTATTCGATAACTTTATATTAATTAATGAATATTATTTGAATATTCATTCGAGGACTTATGACTCTGTTTATTATATTTATTGATTATTAATTGAATATTCATTTGAGGATGTCTGACTCACTTTATTTTATTTAATGAATATTATTTATAATATTCATTCGAGGTATTATGACTCCGCTTATTATTTAATAATATTCTTTATTTTATTAAAGAATAATGTTTCGATAATCAAACTTATTTTCGATTATTCAAATAAAGATAGTACTTTCGTATAAGTATATCTTTGGTTATTTGATATCCATTTCAAGTATGAGTTTTAAAACTTCTACTTCGAATATTTTTATAAGGATTATCTTTATGAGAATATTATTTAAATAATAATATTCAAATATTTTCAAATATATCGGGACTGATTTGCTTTATTAAATCAGCATTACTCCAAACACTCTTTAAAGTGTTTTCGGGTCTTCAAAATAATTTTTAAAGGTTAGAGCGGATCTCAAAACTCGTATTCAAATTTAAGATCTTCCTTTTTGAAGGGGACTTGAATACTCGCTCAAAACTCTAAGGGATCCGGCTCTGTGGTGTATTTTATATTCGCAACACGGTTGCTGTTTTGATAAATGAATTAATTACTTACCCAACGTTCGGGAAGTAAGTCCATCTAATTGAGTCGGCATAAGCGACATGCCGGGGTACAGTCTATCAAAGTGTAAGTGGCTGGGTGGCAGTCCATCAACGCGTAAGAGGCCGGGTGGCGGTCCAGCACAAGTTCCTTATATGGCCAGGGTGATGACCGGTGGGGGATTCATCCATCTACTAGTAGAAAAGGTTACTTATTGGTATCTTTGCCTGATCAGCAAGATATCGGGTTTATGCCAAAATTCTTTTCCTTTCCAAAATTCATTGGATGTTACAAACTCTGTTCATACTTTACATAACGGAGGTTCCAGGAAATGTTTAAGAGATATATATGTGGATATATATTGGGTCTAAATAAAGTATCTCGTAACTTTATTTCATTCAATAATATTTCAAAGATTGAATCCATTCAAGTCTTAACTTGTGGTCTCATCTATGGGATGACCTTTTTTTTTAAACCTATAATTCTTTGAACAGTGGTAGTTCAAGTAGCCTTATAAATGATATAAGTATAGTGAAGTATTTGGTAACTTCATCCCTTATTTTTGCTTATATCCAGTAAGTAATTATCTTACACTTGATAAAGGTTTTCAGTAAGTTATCTATTTAGATACTTGCATTATTGATTACACTATATATTATCTTACGAGCTGTAATGCTCACTCTTGCTTCATTTCTTCATCACACAACAACAGTTAGGAAAGATGGCCAGACTCAAGCAGACCCAGCGCAAGAGCGTGGGAAGCGCCCCGCGCCTTCCCGTTGAGATCGTAGCTGCTATAGCTGTAGAGGTAGATCTATCTGTAGATCAGACATTCTAATTTTGAGAATCAATTATGTATAATTATAACTTGTGGCAGATAATGACAATTAACTGTAAACTTATCAAGTAATCATTTTGGGTTGTAATAACTTTTAATTATGGATTCAAGGACTTGTACTTATTTCAATTTCATCTCTGAGACTATGACGTGTTGTGGTGTGTGTTAGTGTGGGGTCACAGCATGAGGTTGTTTATTATTAATTAAGTTAAGAGATAATTGTGGAAAGAAAGACCGTGACGACCCGGATCCCTGACCCCGGATCTGGGGGTGTTACAATGCACAACTTGATCTTCTTTAAAAGTAACATGCAATCACTTTTTAGGCTATATAAGCTTAGTGTTCACTAAGATCAGCGTACAAAATCAAATTCCTCTTTTAATTAGCATTAAGCCGAATTAAAAACTCACATGCAAACCTTAATTTTTGATTTTCTAAACAACAATCACTTACAAACATCCATTTATTTCCTAAAACAATCAATGGAATCATCTTATCAATCACATATTCGAGTTTCAACAAAAGAAACAAAACCCTTTTTCAAGCTTTCAAGAAACCATAACATGCAAAGCTTAAAAAAAATCAAATTATCATATCATAGAAACTCCACCGGCTCTCCTGTGGATCATGGCCGGTGGTGGTCGAACTTGAGAGAGCCCATAACGGGTCTCCTCTCGAGTTTATGACCGCAAAAATCTCTTGAAATCACTCTTATAGTTATGTTTCAAGAAATCATTTTCCTTGAACACCACCATAGTGATTAATCAACAAAACTCTTACAAACACTTACATGCAAATGGGAATCGCGAAGTATACCAAAGATAAAGACTAAAGGTAGCAATATCTTTGAGTTTGAATGAGATTTGAGGGTTGCATGCAAGTGAGAAAGATGAGAGATGGAGAGAGCCGAGAGAGAGAGAGAGTGAGAGTGTCCGAGAGAGAAAGAAAAGAAAAGAGAAGGGGAAAGTGGGTGCACGGGAGGAAAAAGAAAAAGGGGGGGGGGGGAAGGGAAATGGGTTTATATACCACTAAAAACAAGGGCAAACTTGTAATCTACTAATTCCATTTTATGCTCATTGTCCCTTTTCTTTTTACTCAAATGCAACAAAATTTAAATATAAAATAAATCTCTCTCGGGAAGTCGAGAATTATTGAAGATGACAATTTTAATACGTAGGCCTCGAAATTAGCTTTTTAACCATTACTCATAATAGATTTTTGAGCAGACAGTTAATTTTATATGAATTTCGCAAGCTTGCTTTAGTAATAACATTTTCCACATAAAATAAATTTAAAAATGCAAAGACCATCAAATAAATTCACTCATCATTTTTAAAAAGTCTTTGGGACTACTAAGAAGATATCAGAACAAATCCCATGTTATTATCGTACTCTGATGATTTTATAAAAATGCGCGGAGGTTAATTAAACCTTTATTTGAATCACATAATCCCTAAAATGTCACAGAACACATAGTCTTGTACACAGTCAAGCAATCACACATATACAATCACATAACGACTCAGGTCTGATCATATAATTTATCCCACTTTAATCTTTTATTCTTTTCTACGCGTACCGGGTCACGTTCAACCTAACGGCCCGACGCTCAGCGTTTCGATTACGCTTCTCATTATCATTATCAATCGACACGTCACTTAGGACGAAATACTTTATTTACACATTCATTTCATCCAATCACACATAATTCACATTTTATATTCTTTAACTCCTTATTAGGAAGGGTTCTGTTCTACCTGACGGCCCGACACCACAGCTTAACTTCTAAGCTGACTCTTTATATTGGAACGTTTTTATCTACGCTCCTATATTCTAATATACAGAAAAGACAATTAATCAGCACTTAGTCACATAATTATAATCACATCACATAACACTTACTTTATTGACTTAATTACGTCACAAAATTCTCAGTCGTCACAATTGTCTTGCTGGTTCAATCAGATTGTCATGCTAGTACAACAGATAGTCATACCGATTGTCTTCCTAGTACAAGTGATTGTCATGCCGATTGTCATGCCAGTTCATTTCAGTTCTGTTGATTTAAAACTTAAAGACAGAAGCAGCAGAAAATCATCAATAGACAACACAGACTTCAACCAACCAAGAACAACAGAAAAGTAGAGCAGAAAACATTTCATCCTTCAACTACAAATTCAAGATCAACTATTTCTAGTTAGTAAAGTTAAATCCAAACCACTAGAAATCATTATCTTGTTCTTGTGTAACTATCTAGCGGATCATAATCCCTAGAACTTAATTAAAATTGCGTTTAGCATTTGATTCTTTTTATTACAAAAATAGAAAAAGTTCATGTCGAATTTATTCTAGATTTGTGATAATTAATTTGAGATTAAAACCATGTAATCGATACCTTGTAACACCTTTCAAGTTTAATAATATTTTTATTTAACTTGAATTTTGTTTCAATTTTTTATTCCGCACTAAATTCGATTATTTGGTATTTTTTGTATTCAACCCCCCTTCTACAAACACATTGGGACCTAACAAGTACTGACACTGCTGAATTGAAGGTACCTCAAACAACCTTTTCTTTTCGTACTGATGATATTACTGAGTTAAGATTATACCTTAAAACCATGTTCATTAGTTTTAGAGATCAGACTCTAACATGTGAAAGATTAACATCTGAAAGTCTTGCTCTTAAAAACAGAAATGACTATTTAGAAAAGGAGTTATTTTTTCTTCATCAAACTAAGAAAGAAAGAGATTAGAAATGTGAACAAGGTAAAGGAAGCTAGGAAACATAGGAAGGGAAAGGAAGGTGTGAATAAAAGCAATAATTATATGCCTGTTCCTAATGCTCCTAGAAAGAAATGTTATAACTGTGGAAACACTAACCATCTTGCTTCTTTTTTCAGGAAAAATAAAGATATAAACTCTTTACCTCCTAAATCAGGAGTTAAGAGTCAGTCTGTTAGGTTTAAACCACAAAATCCTTGTTTTCATTATGGTAGTTTATGGCATTCCATTTATACTTGAAAGGAATATCATAATTTGTACTATGATTATTATCAAATAAAAACTTTTTTAAAGAAAGTTAGTGTAATTCCTTCTAATATAAATACTGATTCAAAGTCTGATATAAAGTCTGATAAACAGCATGTTAGCATAAAATCTGAAATTAAATTCACTGTAAATGCTAACAAACTTAAAAATTCCAAGAGATCCAAGCAAGTCTGGATCCTTAAAACTAACCAATAGTGGTCTTTGTGATTGCGGGGCAACAGGAAAAACATCCTAGTTCTGGACAGTGGATGTTCAGGACATATGACTGGAAATATAGCCCTGCTATCAGACTTTGTGGAGAAAGCTGGCCCAGGAGTTTCTTATGGAGATGGCAACATGGGAAAAACTCTGGGATATGCCAATATCAATCTTGGGAATATCATCACTGAAACAATAGCTCTTGTCTCAGGACTTAAATACAATCTGCTAAGTGTGAGTCAAATATGTGACAGAGGTTATCATGTGGATTTCTTTGAAGAACACTGTGAAGTTGTAAGTAATTCTACAGGCAAAGTGGTTCTGAAAGGTTACAGACATGGTAACATATATGAAGCCATACTTTCAACAAATTCTGATAGTTCTGCAATATGTCTGTTGAGTAGAGCATCAATTGAAGAAAGATGGAATTGGCACAAGAGACTCTCTCATTTAAATTTCAGCAACATAAATGAGCTAGTAAGGAAAGATCTTGTGAGAGGACTTCCAAAATCAGTATTTGCTCCTGATGGCCTTTGTGATTCATGTCAAAAGGCAAAACAAAGAAAATCTTCATTCAAGAGCAAAACTGAATCCTCAATTCTTGAGCCTTATCCCTTACTTCATGTTGATCTATTTGGTCCAGTCAATGTCATATCTATTGCAAAGAAGAAATATGCTATGGTTATAGTGGATGAGTTCACAAGATACACTTGGGTGTATTTCTTGAACAAGAAGAATGAAACTGAATTTACTCTAACTAATCATGTCAGACAGCCATATAAGTTAGTCAAAGATTCTGTTAAAATCATAAGAAGTGATAATGGCACTGAGTTCAAGAATTCAATCATGGAAGAGTTCTGTAAAGAGCATGGAATAAAGCAGGAATTTTCTACACCTGGAACTCTACAACAAAATGGAGTTGTAGAAAGAAAGAACAGGACTCTCATTGAAGTTGCACGAACTATGCTTGATGAAGCATAGCTACCAACCTACTTTGGGTTGAAGCTGTACAGACTGCTTGTTTTACACAGAATGCTACACTCATAAACAAGAATGGAAAAACACCATATGAGATGGTGAAGAAAAAGAAGCCAAATCTGAAATACTTTCATGTATTTAGATGCAAGTGTTTTGTTCTTAAGACTCATCCTGAACAGCTTTCAAAATTTGATCTAAAAGCTGAAAAAGGAATTTTTGTTGGATATCCACTTTCCACAAAAGCCTTCACAGTCTACAATTTAAGAACAAGGGTTGTCATGGAATCTATCAATATATCTTTTGATGATAAAAAGATTACTGGACTTGAAGATTTCCATGATCATGATCAGCTGAGATTTGAAAATGAAGATTTAAATTCTGATTCTATAAATTCTGATAACTTAAATCCTGATCCTGTAAGTTCTGACGGGTTAAATTCTGATGTCATTGAAACTGTGGTAACTACTCCAAGGGAAAATGCACCTATTCAGGGGGAGCAAGCTGAAGATCCTACCACAACTCAAGACTCTCAAGAAGCATCAGAACCTGTCACTGGCTCTTCAAGTTCTGATGAGCCAAATTCTGATAATTCTGGAAACTCTGATTCTTCAAATCATGAAGGATCCAACTCAATTTCTGAAGTCTCAGAGAGCATAACTACAGGGAGAGCATCAGAAAATGCTGATGGAGACAGCATGGATCATGGGGGAGGATCTAGTTCTAGAGAACAACTTCCATCTACAAGGAAGTGGACTAAAGCACATACACCTAACTTAATAATTGGAGATCCTGAAGCAGGTGTCAGAACTAGAACTGCAACATCAAATGAATGTCTCTATCATTCTTTTCTATCTCAGACTGAGCCAAAAAAAGTGGAAGAAGCTCTTCAAGATGTTGATTGGGTGCAAGCCATGTAGGAAGAGTTAAATAAATTTGAAAGAAATAAAGTCTGGACCCTAGTGCTAAGACCAAAGAACAGATCAATTGTTGGCACAAAATGGGTGTTCAGAAA
Source organism: Apium graveolens (assembly GCF_009905375.1). Taxonomy (NCBI): domain Eukaryota; kingdom Viridiplantae; phylum Streptophyta; class Magnoliopsida; order Apiales; family Apiaceae; genus Apium; species Apium graveolens. Next base: position 157,544,416 of record NC_133655.1, on the reverse strand, counting down.
CAAAAATGACAGTGATGGCATAATTACAAGAAACAAAGCAAGGATGGTTGCTAAAGGATACTCTCAACATGAGGGTATTGACTATGATGAAACATTTGATCCAGTTGCTAGATTGGAAGCCATAAGAATCTTTTTGGCTTATGCTGCTCACAAAAAGTTTAAAGTCTTTCAAATGGATGTGAAAAGTGTTTTTCTCAATAGAGAACTGGAAGAAGAGGTATATGTTGAACAACCTCCAGGATTTGTAGATCCAAAATTTCCTAATCATGTCTATAGACTTGATAAAGCACTTTATGGCCTTAAACAAGCTCTAAGAGCATGGTATGAGACTTTAGCTCAATTTCTTCTCAAAAGTGGATTTTACAGAGGCACAATTGATAAAACACTGTTCTAACTCAACCATGGAAAGGACTTACTTTTGGTACAGATATATGTTGATGATATCATCTTTAGTTTGACAAATGCCAAACTCTGTGAAAGGTTTGCAAAATTAATACAGTCAAGATATCAAATGAGCATGATGGGAGAATTAGCTATTTTCTGGGACTTCAAGTCAAGCAAAATGAAGAAGGTACTTTCATAAATCAATCCAAGTACACCAGAAATTTACTAAAAAAATTTGGAATGCAAGACTGTTCAACTGCATCCACTCCCATGGCCACTGTAACTAAGTTAGATAAAGATACTGGAGCATCAGTAGATGTTACTAACTACAGAGGTATGATTGATTCTTTACTCTATTTAACTGCAAGTAGACCTAATCATGTATGCTACCTGTCTTTGTGCATGATTTTAGGCCGATCCAAGAGAACCTCATCTGCTAGCTGTGAAAAGAATTTTCAAGTACCTCAAGGGTACAGCTGATCTAGGATTGTGGTATCCTAGAGAATCAGATTTTAAGCTAATAGGTTACTCAGATGCAGATTTTGCAGGATGCAAAATAGACAGAAAAAGCACTAGTGGAAGCTGCCAATTTCTTGGAGGCAGATTGGTTTCTTGGTTTAGCAAGAAACATAAATCAATTTCCACATCAACTGCAGAAGCAGAATATATTGCTACAGGAAGCTGTTGTGCACATATTCTTTGAATGAAGAATCAGTTACTGGACTATGGGTTAGAATTTTCTAAAATACCCATTTACTATGATAATTAAAGTGCAATTGCTATGACAGGAAATCCAGTTCAACACTCAATGATAAAGCATATCAGCATTAGGTACCATTTCATAAGGGAACATGTAATGGAAGGTATAGTGGAATTGCATTTTGTTCCAACAGATCAACAACTAGCAGATATCTTTACAAAACCACTATATAAAGCTACTTTTACAAGACTAGTAAATGAACTTGGGATGGTTTCAGGTTCTTTCTCAAAATCTGCTTAGTTTTTGTTCTCATGCATCAGACTATATGATCAGTTTTTACAGATTGTCTTATCACCATGTAATATGTGCTTTAATTGTAATATATTAAATACTGATTGCTATCTGATGTGATTCTATATACTCTGATAGTGTTTTGAATGATATATGACTATTCATGCCAATGAGGATTATTGTGCTAGATGCTGACCTAGTAGTCTTTAACATACTAGAAATTCCATGTTTGAATTAGTTTTTTATGTGGAAATTCATTAACACAAGCAAATTCTGATTTTGAGCTTAGTCAAATTTAATTTGTGTATCTTATTACTAACACACAAACTAGATTCTTGCTTCTTATCTGTCAAATTCTGATGTCAGTAAATCTTGAGGATGAACTACATACTTGATAAGCCTCACTTATCTGAAGAAAAGAAAAGAAAATTAAAGTCAGGTACTTCTTTGAGATCTAGAGTAAATATATGAAAGGGAAGACCCAAATGCATTGCTGGTATTAAGAAATATGCATTAGAAAAGCAAATAAATTTTTCTTGGTGACTTTTCACATTCTCTGATTACTGGAGAAATACTCTGATAATAGCATACATTCTGATAGTAGTTGTGACTCACTTACACTGAGAAGCCACTGTAAAAAGAATGTCAAAAGATGCATAAAATGAGCACAAACAGTTGAGGCGGTCTCTTGCATAAATTTTTTCTATAGTAGACTTCATAATTAAAGACAGATTTTAAGCACTTTTCTTAGTTATGCCTTATTTCTAAGCTATACTGAAGTTTATCAGACTTTAATCTTTATCTGATCATTTGCTAATACACACACTCTCACTCCATATGAATGATGAAAATTATTGTGGTGATTAAGTTGTTTTTGACAAACAGTTAAGTATTATTTGCATAAATTCTGAGGACAAGTTCTGATGGAAGTTCTGATGATTAAATTCTGAAGAAATAAGTCAGTATTTGTATGAAGAATCACAAAAACAAACATTCACTGTTTGAGTACAGAAGCCATATTCTGATGACTGTTAAGTTCTGATAATAGTCAAGTTTTGATGCAAATTATGATACTTACGTGGCATTATTTAATTACTTGGCTTAGTTTTAATATTTACAGTAATGATCATATTTTATCAGAATATATTTAAGTGAGATAAAAACAGTCATAATCATTTGGTTAGTGGGAAACGTGTTTGCCTTGACAACTGCATGTGTACAATTATTACTGCTTATTTCTCGTGCCCACTAACTGCTGCTTTAACTATTTATTGGATGACAGGTGTAAAGTGTCTGTTTTACTTCCAAAAAGAGCTGTTGAGTGGAGAGAGTATAAATATGGGAGTTAAAAGATTTTACAATCTTTTACCTACTTTCTAATTCTTTTCTTATCTCTATTATTCTCTCTCTCTCTCTCTCTCTCTCTCTCTCTTTCTAATATTCTCTGAAGCTCTATTTTTCACAGGCATTTTATCAAACACTTTGCAAACACGCATTTTCTCACTTATTTCTCCACAGAAATGGCACCAAAAGATATCATTTTCAATGGAGCCAAGTTTGTTCCCAACAACTACATGGCTATTCTTAGCAAGGACGAAGCTCCATCAGATCTTCACTTTGTTCAGGACTTTCTTGCTAACATTGAGATTGGGTTTGTGTAACACCCCCAAATCCGGGGTCGGGGATCCGGGTTGTCACGAGTTCCAATTCCCTTAATAACTCTTAATCTTAATAAACAACCAACCACTGCGTACTGTGACCCCACAATATACACACACACCACAAGTTATAGTCTCAGAGATGAATACCAAAAATAACACCAGTCATTTTATTCCACAATTAAAAGTCATTATACCTCAAAAGGGTTTCTGAATAAATTTATATTTCTTTGCCATTATTACAATTCATATAGATACATAAGTCCGGTACAACAAAATTTGAAAGCTAAGCCTACTGGTAGTTCCTACCTCAGCTACAACGGCATCAACGCCTACAGGAAACTGTGGTTTCCTAACTGCTCATGAATTGGGAGCTTGATCATGTTCATCTCGTCTATCTGTTATTGTGTGATGAAAGAAGAAAGCAACGGTGAGCAACAAGACCACCAAAATAATATGTATAATGAATAACAATATATGAGCATTCTCATAGCACTCATGAAAGTCTTGGTCAAGAAGAATTGAACCAAGTTGATATCTTAACGCGACCAAGTCGCAAAATATTCAGTATATATATACATATATACTTTTCACAATCTTTGAAATCCTCTGACATGTATAATATACACAGAGTTCCAGATTATAACTGTATAAAAATATCGTTGCAAGGTGATCTCATATATCTAACCTTGTCTCAACGTTTTTTTGAAAACCTTTGTCATTCATAAGATAATCATTAACTAGATATAAGTTGAAAAGATGAAGTTACAAGATACTCCAATATACTTATATCTTTTTCCGAATACTACTTGAACTACCACCGTTCAAGGTATAAATAGTTCATCCCATAGATGAAGCTACACGACAAAACTTGTATAGAATCAATCTTTGAAATATAATCAAAATGAAATGAAGATACGAGATACTTCATTTGATGAAAACATCATTTTGAAAACTCGACCCTGCCAACACTCAACAATCGCCCAGCCGTAGCCTTTCTATCGAAGTGCTCTCGGTAGTGTTGCAGAAATATCCAATTGGATGATGAACTCAATACGGGAGTTTACCGCGCCAGGAAGACCACTTACGATGATCAGTCGCAGTAGTGCAACCCCACCATTTTCTATATGTAGAGGAGAATAGTCGGATTTACTTGTCAACCGAACCCTAGACTCCTAAGGAATGCACCGTCTTAGCGGAACTTCCGGGTCATTTGGGCCAATAAATAAGGCTGGGCCGGTGCCACTCGACCACTTATGCCACTCCTAGTTCAGATGAAATCCATGACTCTGAAACGTAAAGCTCGTCTCCCCTTTCCCAAGTAGGAACTTGTTGATACGACTCCACCAAGAAGTCGCATCTAGTTGGAAAGAAAAACTCACCGATATTTCCCAGGCGATGCCTGTTAATGGATTAACTTATTCCAAGAATTTTACTTCCCGAGTGTTGGGTAAGTAATCAAAAACTCTTTTATCAAAATAGCAACCTTGTTGCGAATATAAGAATGCATCACGGAGCCGGATCCCTCAGATTTTTGAGCGAGTATTTAAATCCCCTTCAAAAGGAAGATCTTAAATTTGAAAACGAGTTTTGGGATCCGCTCTAACTTTTAAAATCATTTTGAAGACTCGAAAATATTTTTAAGAATGTTTGGAGTAATGCTGATTTATTAAAATAAATCAGTCCCGATATATTAGAAAATATCTGAATATTATTATTTAAATAATATTCCCATAAAGGATAATCTTTATAAAAATAATTGAAGTAGAAGTTTTAAAACTTATACCTGAAATGAATAATAAATAACCAAAGATATACTTATACGAAAGTACGATCTTTATTTGAATAATCGAAAATAAGTTTGATTATCGAAATATTATTCTTTAATAAAATAAAGAATATTATTTAATAAAAGAACCAGAGTCATAAGCCCTCGAATGAATATTCAAAATAATATTCATTAAATAAAGTAAGCGGAGTCATAAGTCCTCGAATGAATATTCAAAATAATATTCATTAAATAAAATAAAGTTATCGAATAAACCTTATTCGATTAATAGTTTTAAAAACTATATCAATATATATATATATATATAGGGGTGAGTTCTATGGAACATCGACTCCCGGTTTAGAAAATGTTCACCTTTGGGTCCCCTATACTAAGGGTATACGCAACTACTACTTATCTCTAGAATAGGTATTATACAACTTATAAGCATTTGAATCAACAATTAGATATCAAGATTATGAAACAGGCATGCATATAAATATCATATCACATGCTCCAATATATCGCAAGACTTTGCTAATAATAATCATGCACTTATCACAAGATAATGCATATACATATATTTACATCATAACAACAGTATAACGGGTAGAAAACTTGCCTGAGTGTTCCCGGATAGACTTAAGCTTACAGTGGGTCCGATAACCTATGAAAAACAACATAAGTCGGAATTAAACTACGATCACTTAAGAAACTAGACTTTAACCAATTATATCCTAACGTTCGCTTTTGCGCTTAACGATTCACTTACGAGTACCCTCGGCTCCATCATTTTTAATAATTAACCATTAAGAATTTTAAGGCGATTCTTTCGCGAGTACCCTACCAACTGCTTAATCCACTTTACATAATTGTTTCATATTCCAGTTAGTCATTTAAGGGCCTTAACCAAGGTTTCAAAGTAAGGCGAGGGGTAAAGGTTCGTTCGCGAAACGCCGTTACTAAAAACGGACGTTTCTCCTAAACCGTACATCGGATTCAAGCGAACCACATATCAAAACGAAGCTTACGACATAATCTAACTAAAAATGGCAAAGTCATAGATTCAATAGTTAGCTCTCTGTCCCGAACACTAAGAACAAGCAGTTGTATGAAATTGGGCATTATGACGACTATGTTTACGCGATTACCAAGTTTTAAACCACTCCAAACAACCACCATTCAACTCACAACTAACAATACAACCAACCCTCATCCAAAACTTACTACATCAGTCCCCAAACCTCAAGATTTTCCAATTTATACAACATCCAAATCAATACAAATCCGATCCAAAACTCTAAACACACAAGCATCATGCTTCTCATTTACTATAACCATCAAAACCATCATAATACTCAAAGTAAAGTTAGGGTTTGGAGGTGTTATACCTTCCTTGGAGTGATTAGAGTAGCTAGGAATTCTTAAGGAGCCTCCTACAAGCTTGATCTTTCCAAAGAAATCAAGAACACAAAGTTAGGTTTTGAAGTTTCTAAAAGTCAGATTGAAAGAACTGTCAAAACGAAGGTCTTACCTTGCTTATTTGGATGAGACTTGTGAACAAGAGTTGTAGGCCATCTCAATACCTTTCCAAAGAGCTATAGAACATACTATTTGAGTGAGTATTGAAGGAGATATGGTAGTTTGAAGTTGCCGCTCTGGTTTTGGCCGAGAGCTTTTGTTCTTGGAAAGCAAAAGTCAACTTCTAATTTGTGTTTTGTGATTTGTTTTGCCTTGGCTTAGTTGTTTTGCTTTTGTTTTGATTAATTACCTTTTAACCATGGTGAAATTTGTGTGGTTTATAATCAACCAACACTTCCTTCCCTTTTGGTCATGCTTATGTCATCCTCCCATGTAATCTTCCCACACTTGTCCTCTTCTTGTTGATGTGATGACATCATCATCCACTAACTCTTTGATTAACTCCTAAATACTTGGCTAATGACCGCTGATCTGTTATACGGTTCGCTTAACTTTCGTTCTCGTTTATCGTTTGAGGGATCATACCCGGGATCTTATTACTTGGGTTCCCTTAACCTTTCTCAATACATTATATTCCTTTTATGATCCTCTCTTATAATCCTTAAATTTAAATCCTTTTAATCATGTTACCTTATACTCAATTCTTTCGGTATCTAGTGGATTTTCGGGAAAATCAAAGTGTTTGAATTTGGATTCTGACGATCTTTACATACACTTATTTACTTTATGGAATACTAATACGATCTTAGAATTTCCATAACAGTACTCCTATATAGTGTGGTCTGATAATTTTCCTTAATCAGCATCATCAGCAAAAGTTACTATTCATCCGTGTTTCAAAAATTCCAAAAATTGGGGTTATTACAGTCTCCCCTCCTTAAAAGGATTCCGTCCCGGAATCGGATAGAAAATGAATAGGGATGCTCTCTTAGCATTGCACTTTCTAACTCTCAAGTAAATTTTCCTACATTATGGTTCTACCATCAAACTCTGACTAGTTTGATAACCCTTCTCCTAAGAACTTGTTCCTTTTCAATCTATAACCCTTCTTGGTTGCTCCATATAGGTTACATCTGGTTGCATGTCTATGCGCTCATATGCCCCTATTTGTCTGGCATCCGAATTACACTTCCTTAACATTGATACGTGGAACACGTTATGAACTTGCTACATGTTCGGGGGTAGGGCTAGCTCATATGCTAATTTCCCAATACGACTTAATATATCCAAAGGTCCAACAATTCGTGGGCTTAGCTTTCCTTTCTTTCCAAACCTCATCCATCATTTCCAAGGGAATACCTATAACAGCACTAGGTCCCCTACTTCCTATTCTTTGTCCTTTCGTGTCAAATCAACATACTTCTTATGTCCATCTTGGGCTACTACCAGCCGTCCTCTGATTAGATCTATTATATCCTTGGTCTTTTGGTCTACTACGGATCCGAGCATCTTGCGCTCTACAATCTTCATCCTAACATAAGGCAGATCGACATTGTCTTCCCTCAAGGATCTCATAAGGCGATATCCCGATACTGACATACGATCTATTGTCGTAAGAAAACTCAATCCGTGCTAAGTGACCATTCCAAATTCTTTCAAGTCTATTGCACAGACTCTCATCATAGCTTCTAGCATTATAGCTTTTGCTTCTCAATACCCATTCTTTTCCAGTTCGTAGTCGTTACTATCTTCCGTACAGAATACTATTCTAGATATACCTTTACTCGCTAGAGTTTTATAACCTTTTAATAAATGCATCAACCTTAGTATCACGAATGTGTTTCCATTCCGAATATCACCATACTTGGTACCACTTCATCTCTAGCTGCCTCTATCTTCGAAAGCTTGGTCCTTCGTGTAGAAGTAAAAGAATTTATTGAGAGATCACTATGATCATGAACACTTGTTCTATTGCATAGTTAATACAGAAGGTGGCCAGCCTTTAGTACTTGACAAGCAATTAAACAACATGTGGTATCCTACTAGGCTTCTATCACACAGATAGATAGTCATTCGGCAATACCTCCCCTTCTGGAAAGGTTGTTCTTCTCAGATTACATGCAATGAAAAGAAGATAAAAGAACGAATTGAAGAGAATTGTATATATGTAAAAAAATATACTGCCACAAAATATCTGGCTTGGAATCTACCTCTGAACTATAGAGGTTTATCATAGGAGAACAAAACGTATACGTATATATCTCAACATCAAGTATTAAAGCATCGCATTTCGCATGCCTAAATATTTTTGCTATCCGTCCATCATTCTATGGACCCGTGCTCTTGCCCGAGCTTATAAACAATCACCTTTGAAACTCCCTCGACATCGAAAATCGAATCTGGGATTACATTCTAGACATCATTGTTATCAAAATCCATTGCTACACCGCAACCTTCTTCATATAGTAATACTACTCTTTATTGATAAGAAGGAATAAATATACAATATGTAAATAATCCACTAGTTAGTCTATCATTGATAACTTATACATCACCACGACCCGATTAGTGGTACTCAATCTCAACATCCATTACACTACAACTCTCACGGTTGTAATCGGCTCATTATTCAAAGAATAGTTGCTGCATTACTATGGTCCACCACTGACCTACTGTCGTCATTCACTTTCCATGAAATCTTAATAGCTAACTATACGGAGTCCATACATGTCGTATATAATTCTTCTAAGAAGGAAACATAACCACCATTTCATGATTCATGAAGAACACTCCTGAACTTGGCGTACATACGCCATGAAGCAGATAAAATTGCAGAAGAGTTTCAATGAAAGCAACGATAGCTGGTTAATACCATTATTAACCATATGTCCTTATTAGGAAACATGAAGCTCAAAGGTTCATTTAGTCCTCTCGTAACATGGTCCTGGCTTATCTCAAGATAGGACCTTCTAAAATAGATAGCCCGCTCACAGTGCTAATATGAATTAAATCTTTACCAAACTACTATTATGGTTGAGTATCGTACAATCATCAGAAAAATGTCAATCTTTCAAACCATAATACAACCTTCACGGTTTTAACCATCATCACTGTATTCCTATGGCACGTGTGCTTATAATTGTCCTCTTACACTTAAAGTGTCGGCCACCTCTTTGACCTTTCCTGATAGTAAAATTTCCTTACAATCAATTTCATTTTTTTAACCACCTTCAAATAAATTTTCTACCTCATTTCAATCACTGCTTATGTGAAAATGCTTTTCTTAAGTCCTGGTGAGAAGAAAAAAATCACCATTTTTTTCCATAAGTCATTACCTTAGTCTTTAGATGTGAACATTGCCACGACTGACTCTCGATCATACTTAGGACGTCTCTTATCCTGGGTCCTTCTTGTTTTCACCAATCTCGACCCTCATTGGGTCGATCTATACTTTCTTATGGTTCAACATGTGCCCCACCTGGCATTATTATAATTATGTTATATTTCCTTTATCAAAATTTCTATTCTTGAGAACTTTGAATATTACCTTTTGTCCTTGTAAGACCTCTAAGTTTATCCTTAAATCCTTCATCAGGTACACCCTAGGCACAGGGCATATCAAGATACCATTTACTAATACCAGAATCATTGTCTATATACTTCTGAAAAATTTCTCCACTGATCCTTAAAGGTTCTTGTTACCTTAATCCTTTCCAATTTATACTGTCAAAACTCATGTTGTCCCTATTAAGGGTGAAATGCCAACCTTTATGCATTCCCCTAGGATTCATTTCAAGTTATCGGGGTTTTATCCAAAATTCCACCTTTACAAGATACTTACACTCTTTCATGGATAAATCAAGTCATATATACTTGATAGATTACCTTATTCAATCATTCTCACTTCGATAGTCTATACTTAATTTCACAATAGCATCCTTATTCAAACTGAGGTCAATCCATATGGCCTCCAAAATATAACAATGGTTTTTTTTTCGCTTTGCTTGCCTAATTTGGTAATGACAACAGGGATGTTCTGGAAGATATTGGTCGTGTTCAACGTGAACTTCTTCTTAATAATTCCTTATTTACTTTTGTTGTTTATCTCAACAGTCATCTCAATGTTGAGATATCTTTCATACCCGGCGTCTCCCTTTCTGGGTATCAAGCCACCGGTCTTACACTTCACATTCTTGAAGGTCACTTCCTTCATCCAATTTTCCTAATTTCTTACTTCCTTGTCTCCTCAGTCTATCCGCGTCTCATTATTTATCCTTCGAACTATCTCAAGGTTTCCTTGAATCCTCCCAACTTACAGGGGATAAAATATATGTATCTCTTATGCCTTCAACCATCAATTTTAACTCTTGGTGAATCACCCTTATCCTGACGATTACATACTTTTCTATTTCTATTGCTACGAGTCTTTAGGGTTTCCTCATACCCAACTCCCTTATCATTCCTCAAACTCTATTGCCTTTATATTCCTTTCCACTTCAGTTTCTTTTTATTTTCCTTTCTCTTATCATTATTTCACGAACCAACACAACATAAGCATTGATTTCAAACATCCCGTCATTCTGGATTCGTGTCCTCAGAACGAATCTTGACAACTTTTACAACTTAGATTCATAATTCATCATACTCGTCTGCCTTTGTTCTGGCTCTAAAGCTTTTACACTATCTTCATAACCTTGGAAAGTACTTTCCTGAAAACAATTGACTGAACTTAAATCAGTTTATTATAATCTCTTGCTCCGTGCCTTCCTTGGCCTTTCACCAGCGGGTGGCCTCTCTCTTAGGAGGGTAAGTGACAAAAACAGTCTTTTATGATTCGTCAATCATTTAGAATTTCAAATGATTTCTATATTTCCTTTAGCCAGGCTCTTGCCTCGACTGGGTCAGCTTGTTCCTTGGAACTCTGAGAGCTTAGCGACTTAAAGGTCCTCAAAGAATTTCTCACCGCATTGTTTCCTCAGGGTGGTGGTTGGGGATAATAGTCTAAGTTCTGTCTAGAAAGGTCCATAAATTGTCGTATAGGAGTACCGTCTCGGGTCTCCTTTCCTTACTCGACTTATGTTTCCTTAGTTTGAACGTTCCCTCCTCCTCCCCATAATCGGGGTCATCCTACATGTTTTAAATCCTCATTTTCCACTTTATTATGTTATGGGTTCCTTCTATCTTGATGGCGACCTCCCTGACTATCACGTTCAGGGTTTGCTCTAAATCTTATTGCTCAAACTAGCTTTCATCTAAGATCTCATCTTTAAGCTCTTGAACATTTGGAACCCAAATTCTGTAGGAATACCTCATTATTCCCTTATCATCTTTCTCGGTATTAATCTCTTATCTATTTGTTGGCTCTCTGCCTTCATTCATCACTTTTTCTGGCACAATATGTTTTTCTGGCACAATATGTTCTTTTCCAATAATTTGGGCTGTATTGCAATCTCAAACAGCTTTTCGGTACCGGCTCCGGTTACCTTCACTTCTATTTCCATTTTCTCAAAATCTCTTATAAACTCTCCCAAAGACATTATCATCTTGAGTCTCTACTTTTTACTAAGGGCATCAGCCACCACATTGGCTTTCCCCGAATGATAAAGAATCTCCCAATCATAATTCTTGATTAGCTCTAACCGCCTCCTCTGGCATATGTTGAGCTCTTTCTACGTAAAAATGTACTAGAGCTCCTATGGTTTGTGTAAATCTTGCACTTCTCTCCATACAAGTAGTGCCTCCAATCTTTAGGAAAAAACTATTGCCACGAGCCCAAGCTCATGGGTGGGATATCGAATTTTATATTCCCTTAATTTTCTTGACGCGTACGCGATTACCTTATTGTGTTGTATAAAGAAGCACCCTAATTCCTTATGCGAAGCGTCACTACACATCATAAAATCTCCTTTTCCATCCGGAAACGCCATCATAGGGGCCGTCACCAATCTTTGCTTCAGTTCTTGAAAGTTGTTCTCGTATTTCTCTGTCCATTCGAACTTCTCAGTATTACGAGTAAGCGCGTTAAAGGGGCTACTATCTTTACGAACTTGAACGAACCTCCGGTAGTGACCGACCAATCCTACCTCTGGTAGTTTCCCTAACCATGGTTATCAATTCCTCAGTGGTCCTTTATTCATTCTTTTCAGGATCCCCCACGGGATCCTCCACAGCAACAATCCCTTCTAGGACAACATCCTCAACCGCTACATCCTCAATATGAACATCATCTGGTCCTGCGTTAGGACGCTCTATCGGATCCACAATCTGATCTCCAATAAGTAATAAAACATCATCGCGATGTTGCTCCTCAACCTCAAGGTTCGGAGTCCTGCTACCATATACGATAGCGAACTACGCTTCTATCACAATATTTATAAGGGTTCCCATAAGGGTTTTAACTGTCAGTACTATGTTAGGTAGTCCGACTATGAACTTGGAAAGAGTCCTTATTATCTTAGTGAACTTATTATTTTAACGTCACATCATCTCTGAGGTTTATAACGCTTGGCTCTGATACCATTTCTGTAACACTCCCAAATCCGGGGTCGGGATCCGGGTTGTCACGAGTTCCAATTCCCTTAATAACTCTTAACCTTAATAAACAACCAACCACTGCGTACTGTGACCCCACAATATACACACACACACCACAAGTTATAGTCTCAGAGATGAATACCAAAAATAACACCAGTCATTTTATTCCACAATTATAAGTCATTATACCTCAAAAGGGTTTCTGAATAAATTTATATTTCTTTGCCATTATTACAATTTATATAGATACATAAGTCCGGTACAACAAAAGTTGAAAGCCTAGCCTACTGGTAGTTCCTACCTCAGCTACAACGGCATCAACGCCTACAGGAAACTGTGGAACGTTTCCTAACTGCTCACGAATTGGGAGCTTGATCATGTTCATCTTGTCTATCTGTTGTTGTGTGATGAAAGAAGAAAGCAAGGGTAAGCAACAAGCCCACCAAAATAATATGTATAATGAATAACAATATATGAGCATTCTCATAGCACTCATGAAAGTCTTGGTCAAGAAGAATTGAACCAAGTTGATATCTTAACGCGACCAAGTCACAAAATATTCAGTATATATATACATATATACTTTTCACAATCTTCAAAATCCTCTGACATGTATAATATACACAGAGTTCCAGTTTATAACTGTATAAAAATATCGTTGCAAGGTGATCTCATATATCTAACCTTGTCTCAACGTTTTTCTGAAAACCTTTATCATTCATAAGATAATCATTAACTAGATATAAGTTGAAAAGATGAAGTTACAAGATACTCCAATATACTTATATCTTTTTCCGAATACTACTTGATCTACCACCGTTCAAGGTATAAATAGTTCATCCCATAGATGAAGCTACACGACAAAACTTGTATATAATCAATCTTTGAAATATCATCAAAATGAAATGAAGTTACGAGATACTTCATTTGATGAAAACATCATTTTGAAAACTCGACCCTGCCGACACTCAACAATCGCCCAGCCGTAGCCTTTCTATCGAAGTGCTCTGGGTAGTGTTGCAGAAATATCCAATTGGATGATGAACTCATTACGAGAGTTTACCGCGCCAGGAAGACCACTTACGATGATCAGTCGCAGTAGTGCAACCCCACCATTTTCTACATGTAGAGGAGAACAGTCGGATTTACTTGTCAACTGAACCCTGGACTCCTAAGGAATGCACCGTCTTAGCGGAACTTCTGGGCCATTTGGGCCAATAAATAAGGCTGGGCCGGCGCCACTCGACCACTTACGCCACTCCTAGGTCAGATGAAATCCATGACTCTGAAACGTAAAGCTCGTTTCCCCTTTCCCAAGTAGGAACTTGTTGATACGACTCCACCAAAAAGTCGCATCAAGTTGGAAAGAAAAACTCACCGATATTTCCCAGACGATGCCTGTTAATGGATTAACTTATTCCAAGAATTTTACTTCCCGAGTGTTGGGTAAGTAATCAAAAACTCTTTTATCAAAACAGCAACCTTGTTGCGAATATAAGAATACATCACGGAGCCGGATCCCTCAGACTTTTGAGCGAGTATTTAAACCCCCTTCAAAAGGAAGATCTTAAATTTGAAAATGAGTTTTGGGATCCGCTCTAACTTTTAAAATCATTTTGAAGACTCGAAAACATTTTTAAGAATGTTTGGAGTAATGCTGATTTATTAAAATAAATCAGTCCCGATATATTAGAAAATATATGAATATTATTATTTAAATAATATTCCAATAAAGGATAATCTTTATAAAAATAATTGAAGTAGAAGTTTTAAAACTTATACTTGAAATGAATAATAAATAACCAAAGATATACTTATACGAAAGTACGATCTTTATTTGAATAATCGAAAATAAGTTTGATTATCGAAATATTATTCTTTAATAAAATAAAGAATATTATTTAATAAAAGAAACGGAGTCATAAGCCCTCGAATGAATATTCAAAATAATATTCATTAAATAAAGTAAGCGGAGTCATAAGTCCTCGAATGAATATTCAAAATAATATTCATTAAATAAAATAAAGTTATCGAATAAACCTTATTCGATTAATAGTTTTAAAAACTATATCAATATATATATATAAATATATATATATATATATATTATACTCGGGAACATCGACTCCCGGTTTAGAAAATGTTCACCTTTGGGTCCCCTATACTAAGGGTATACGCAACTACTGCTTATCTCTAGCATAGGTATTATACAACTTATAAGCATTTGAATCAACAATTAGATATCAAGATTATGAAACAGGCATGCATATAAATATCATATCACATGCTCCAATATATCGCAAGACTTTGCTAATAATAATCATGCACGTATCACAAGATAATGCATATACATATATTTACATCACAACAACAGTATAACGGGTAGAAAACTTGCCTGAGTGCTCCCGGATAGACTTAAGCTTAGAGTGGGTCCGATAACCTATGAATAACAATATAAGTCGGAATTAAACCACGGTCACTTAAGAAATTAGACTTTAACCAATTGAACCCTAACGTTCGCTTTTGCGCTTAACGATTCACTTAAGTCGCTCGAGTACCCTCGGCTCCATCATATTTAATAATTAACCATTAAGAATTTTAAGGCGATTCTTTCGCGAGTATCCTACCAACTGCTTAATCCACTTTACATAATTGTTTCATACTCCAATTAGTCATTTAAGGGCCTTAACCAAGGTTTGAAAGTAAGGCGAGGGGTAAAGGTTCGTTCGCGAAACACCATTACTTAAAACGGACATTTCTCCTAAACCGTAAATCGGATTCAAGCGAACCACATATCAAAACTAAGCTTACGACATAATCTAACTAAAAATGGCAAATTCACAGATTCAATAGTTAGCTCTCTGTCCCGAACACTAAGAACAAGCAGTTGTATGAAATTGGGCATTACGACGACTATGTTTACGCGATTACCAAGTTTTAAACCACTCCAAACAACCACCATTCAACTCACAACCAACAATACAACCAACCCTCATCCAAACCTTACTACATCAGTCCCCAAACCTCAAGTTTTTCCAATTTATACAACCCCACACATGAACTACTAGCTATACTTAAGTTTCATTAACTATAAACAAGATTTCAACATCCAAATCACTACAAATCCAATCCAAACTTTAAACACACAAGCATCATGCTTCTCATTTACTATAACCATCAAAACCATCATAATACTCAAAGTAAAGTTAGGGTTTGGAGGTGTTATACCTTCCTTGGAGTGATTAGAGTAGCTAGGAAGTCTTAAGGAGCCTCCTACAAGCTTGATCTTTCCAAAGAAATCAAGAACATAAAGTTAGGTTTTGAAGTTTCTAAAAGTCAGATTGAAAGAACTGTCAAAACGATACCATGATTATTTGCATGAGACTTGTGAACAAGAGTTGTAGGCCATCTCAATACCTTTCCAAAGAGCTATAGAACATACTATATGAGTGAGTATTGAAGGAGATATGGTAGTTTGACGTTGTTGCTCTGGTTTTGGCCGAGAGCTTTTATTCTTGGAAAGCAAAAGTCAACTTCTAATTTGTGTTTTGTGATTTGTTTTGCCTTGGCTTGGTTGTTTTGCTTTTTTATTTGATTAATTACCTTTTAACCATGGTGAAATTTGTGTGGTTTATAATCAAGCAACACTTCCTTCCCCTTTGGTCATGCTTATGTCATCCTCCCATGTCATCTTCCCACACTTTGTTACACCCGGAATTTCTGTGTAATATTAATTGTAAATTTGTTGTAATTATAAAACCGAATACCAATATATTCAACTATTGTATGCTTGTGTGAATGAGAATTTCTGCGTCTTAAATTTTCATTATTTGGTATATGAATTTTCAAAGCAAAAATTTATTTATTATTTATTCACAAAATTCAAAATTAGTTTTATAAAATTTCTAAAAATCCAAGTTATTTTATGGTATAAATTTTATAATTTTTGAAATTGTGTTTTATTTTATAAAAATAAATCTTTATAAATGTTAATTGTTATAATTAGCAAATTACATAGTTGTCCTTGCATGCAAATCCTTTCTATTCAATCCAAAAGGGCTAAAGAGACAATTACCACCCCACTAACTCCTATATTTCTAGCCAAATTCCTTCTTTACCCTTGCATGCAAAATGATCCAAGTATAAGTGGAAGGATAGTCATGTCAATTCCTATTCCCACTCACATTTGTCAAAACAAAAACCATAAAAACAAGCAAAAGCCATGATCATTTCACACTCCACTCACCACCACACTCTTTCTTCCCTCCCTCCTCTCTCTCACTCTCGGCCTCCTTCCCCCCTCACTCTCGGTTTTGCCGAGATCAACCCCCCTCCCCATTTTCTTTATTTCTCAATCAAGTTTCCACCTTTTACACAAGTAAATGTTACTTTCCATACCATGATCGCTTATATTTCAAAGAGTTTTGAGTAGAAAGTTTAAGTTTTATGGTTGCATGTTAAGGTTTTAGTTGAAACTCAAAGTACAACCTTGATTCTTGTGAGTTTAAGGTTGTTTTTTAGAGGACTACAAGGAATGGTGAAGTGCCAAGTCTTGAGAAGAAAACTCTTGATGTTAAATGGCCATTCCCTTCCATTTCATTCGGCCATGACCATAGGGGAGCCGAATGAATGGTCCTTGAGATCATTCTTGTTACTTTGTTCAATTTTTGCATGTTTATGTGATAATGGCTTGAATTTTGTAGTAAAAATTTGATGAAACTCCTTGCATGCTAGGTGATCATCTAGATATAGCTCATGCTAGGCTTGCATGTAAATTTCTTGGTAAAACATATTTAGAAAACATGTTGTTTGGCTTGCAAAACCCGAAGACATGCATGCATGTGGATTTCTCTTAGAATGTTATAAGATTTTGATCATTTGGAAAGATTTTTATTAGTAAGATTTAATTTTAGTAGGAATAATGTGTTAATATTGATTAATGGTTCTTGATGCATGGTAATAATTTGTGTATATCTTTTATAAAAATGCATAACTTGTTGTTTCAAAAACTTGATGATTTGTGAGTTGTGAAATGTGGTTTCTTTTGTTTTACCATAATTACACCTTAGGTAAGGATGATCTCCACCAAGATTATTTTGAGTTTAAGGGAGTTAGTTCAGTAGATCACCATGTTTAAGTCTTGGGTTGGGTATTGGGTTGTTGGTGGTTGAGTTTTTCAAGTCAAAACCTTGGAGAAAGGAGAGTTATAATTTCTGCAGAAAATCAGTTTAGTACCCTGAGGTTTAGAGTGGGTTTTGACCATGTCATTGATGTGCACTTTGAGGCCCAAGCCACCAGAAGTTAGTATTGGGAGTATATAAAAGGTTTTAGGTGTTGTTTGGAGGTTTGCATGCCATTTGGTTAGTTGCACAAGTAGAATAACAAAAATGTCCAGCAGGGGACAGTTTTGTTGCAACTTGAAATAGGGAGATTTGACCATGTCATGGGTAGGCCCTCATTAGGCCCTGTTGGGCCTTAGTTAGAGGGAGTGTCAGAGAAGTTTTTCCAATAATAGTTCATAGGATATGAGTTAGAACCATGTGTCACAAGTTAATTCAAGTTAGGGTGTTTTCTGCCCAGGAAAACTGGGGAACCATGGACTTTGAGCTTAGGCCCAGGAAGGCCCAAGCCAGACCCTTGAGCCACATCAAGTTTGGGAGATTCCCTTAGGTCAGGAGAGTCTTGTGTAAAAGTTTTGAAGGAAAACTTGTAGTTTAAGAGTGTCTAATGCACTCAAGAAATCATAGTTGTCATTCTGAAATTTGCACCAGTGAGCACTTTCACTTATCACATAGTTTTAGAACACTTAGGAGTGAGATTTAGGATGACCACCATAGTTGTAAGATAGTATAAGGTCCGTAGAGAAAAAGGCACAAGTGAGGGTCAATAGGTTTTGGATAGTTTAGTAAAGGCACATCGAGTTAGGAAGCCAAAATTAGAAGACTTTGTCTAGTTTAGCGACCAAGTGACTTAAGTTGTGAGTCGAGATCATCCAAGCCTAGTGTTGCATTATGGTGTATATGGTGTTATTTGGTATTAATATATGATATGTGATTATGTGGCTATGTGTGTGCAATTATAAATTAAAGGTGAATATAAATTAAGTGCATATAGGCCTAAGTGCCATCCGTGTTTAAATTCGGGTTGTAAATAGGTTAAGTTGGTGAGAGTATATTATAATGAGGATTATTATTATTTATGTAGGATCTCGAGAAGAGGGAAAACTTTCCATAAAGGTCGAGTGAAGCTCCAGTTGTTTCTCCTACCAGTCAGACCAGACCAGCCTTTCTCAAGGCAAGTGATTCAACATGTCCTTCATATTTACTGCTAATAGTTCATACATTGCTGCAACTATCCTGAGTCATTTTGATATATATTTAAGTCAAGTGTATCTTATGTTTATCTTTGAATTAAATAAAAATGCCATGAACCCTCGAGTACGTATTGCAAAGTGGTTTTATCATGATAGTATATTAAAGTAATTCGAATGCCAGGATAAAAGAAAGGGTAGTCATAACTCTTGGTTGATTCTCTTCATGAAGCTTATCTTCTTGATGATCCAGCACTTGAACCTTGATGAGAAACCATTGCTTGAAGCCCCATTTGGCATTAGCCTTTTTATAATATCCAATAGCCTCACTAAATCCCCTTGTCCAATCTTTGATATATGAAAACCAATCAGTTACTTTAATAGAGTATAGTTTTGTGAATCATGGCCCTGAGATTTAGTACCATATTTCCCGTGTTTCGAGTTGATCTATTATCCCTTGATAAAAAAAAATGTTTACTGTAAAAGAGATTTTGTTATAAATCGGCATCAGTTTTTGAAATAAATAAAATGTGGGTTTTCAGTCCCAAAGGGGGATAAATGTTTTCTTTGGATAGTGGATTTGGACTGAGACGTGAGTCCTTTCCACACTTATATTAGGCATAAAAGTTGCCTAGGGATTCCCATTAATGTTTTAGAACCCAGCGAGGTTCGGGATTACTTCGCGGCTGATCACCGGCTGTAATCCGTAGCGTCATAAAATGATTTTGATTAAGATATGATTTTGAAATTGTTTTGATACAAGCAAATGATGCCATCACCCAAAGTTTTATCTCTTGTTATCATTGGTTATGTCTTAACATTGTCATTCTTTAATATATATCTCGATTTATGATTTGTATCGTATTGTTTAGCACTTGTTGAGCATTTGGCTCACTCTTTGCTTTACCCTGATATTACAGCTAGCAGCTATGGTTAGATTCAAGCAGACTGCCCGTAAGACCTGTGATGCTGATGCTTATGTTCGAGCTCAGGTAGAATAAGTGATAGTAGTTTGTGTGAGGACTCGGTATTTAAAATCAGTTGTAATAGACGATAGTGTTGGGCTGTTCCAAACCCTAAACTGTAAGATCTTGGTTTTGGGTATGTTTATTTAATCATTAAATATTGTAATAGCTATATTTAATCTGCTGTTTAAGTTGGGGTGTGACACACTTGTCCTCTTCTTGTTGGTGTGATGACATCATCATCCACTAACTCTTTGATTAACTCCTAATTACTTGGCTAATGACCGCTGATCTGTTATACAGTTCGCTTAACTTTCGTTCTCGTTTATCGTTTGAGGGATCATACCCGGGATCTTATTACTTGGGTTCCCTTAACCTTTCTCAATACATTATATTCCTTTTATGATCCTCTATTATAATCCTTGAATTTAAATCCTTTTAATCATGTTACCTTATACTCAATTCTTTCGGTATCTGGTGGATTTTCGGGAAAAATCAAAGTGTTTGAATTTGGATTCTAACGATCTTTACATACACTTATTTACTTTATGGAATACTAATATGATAAGTGGCATTTTATACCACTTAGAACATCTTAAAATGGCTTAAGTTGGTACCTTGAAATCAAGTATTTTGTGTATTTGATGCGTTTTTCTAGTGCTTATGCATTTCAGGGTATTAGTTGCATTTCGGAGGAGTAATCATCAAGAATAAGCCTTGGCATGTGTTCACCATTGAGGGAGGAAAGAAAGGAGCAGATTACGGCAAAGAAACGGAGCAAAATCAGGATTTTTCCAGTAGGGTCCTGAGCGCCCGCTCAGCAATGCTGAGCGGCCGCGCAGGAAGCTGAGCGCCCGCTCAGCTATGCTGAGCGGCCGCGCAGGGTCGGGAAAAAAAGATAATTTATTTTAGGACTTCTACTTCTGTTTGGCTTCCACTTCTATATAGTCTGAGTTTTATGGGACTATTATATAAGTAGATTTGGAGACGTTTTCACGGGAGAGGATCGTGGTATTAAGCAAGGAGCGAAGGAGATAAGGAAGAAGACCGTTTTAGCACACATCAAAGAAGAGGAAGCATATTTTCTTATGATTCTTATTTCATTGTAACGTTGGATGCTAGTTTTCTTACTTTGAACCTATTTACTCTTGTGACGTACTCTGGTTTAATATAATTAGTTTAGTTATTATTTTCTTGTGTTTGTTTATCATGATTTCATATGAACCCATGATGACGATAAGTGCTATTATGGGCTAATCGTGATCATGGGGTCGCAACGAATTTACTATGGAATTCTTTAGTTAATTGTTTAATACTTTAGTGTGTGATGATTGTATGATATCTAGTATTGGTTGTGCGTATTCGTCTTATGTGCGTCGCGAACATATAAGATAGGGTGTTAATCTCTTGTGAAGCGACGGTGGATCTTGAGATTTAGAACTTGCCATGCTAGCATAGGTTCATGTATGATATGCATGATTAGTGGGTAACTCTAACAGTTTTATTCGTCCTATGTAATCAAAAGGAATAACTTGTGCTTAAATCGTCGTGTTGTCAATTTCTGTAGACATATAGGAACTCAACATAATTGATGCCTATTGAACTTCTATCTTAATTGTGGATGTTTGGTAGAATGGTATTAGTACAATGAAAGTTGGCTTTTATCAGTTTCGTGTTATTCGATTAATATCATCACTGTCACATGCTAAAGGTAATAACAATAACTATTGGAGGAAGTAGTAATGAAGTTGTGATCTCATGAGTGTTTTAATATTGTTAATTTGAAGTGTTAATTAAGTGATAAATTAAGTAATTAATTGTAGTTAATATTTAGTCAACAATTCTAAGTGTTAGTGTCTTAACATTGAGAAGTAATCATACATTGGTGCGTGAGTTTAATTAGACAATAATTAGTCTGAGTCTCTGTGTGAACGAACTAGAAAGTATTCTATATTACTTGAGAACACGTATACTTGCGTGAATATTAGCGCGTGTTTTCGCCCTAACAAGTTTTTGGCGCCGCTACCGCAGACTCAGCGTATTTGTTTAGTTTATGTACTTAGCATCATTGGTCATTATGACTCAGTGATTAGGACGTAGTTGTTACTTATTGTTTCCGGTTGTGTTTCAGGTACTTTAGCGAGCGTTTATGCAAACTCGTTCTCGTACTCGCAAGAGGACTTTAGATACAGCTGAGGAGACAGACGAAGTTCTTGATATTCCGGAGAAGATAGATTTTGAAGATTCGGATTCAGGAACTGAGGAGAAAGAACCAGTAATCATGGGTGATCGTATTGTTCAGGCTGATCCAGCTCTTATGGACTTTTCTCAACCAAAAATTGATGACATTCAGTCAAGCATTCTTCATCCGGCTATTCAAGCTAACACCTTTGAAATCAAGCCGGGCACTATTCAGATGGTGCAGAATTATGTTTCGTTTGGAGGAGCTGCGACTGAAGACCCCAACATGCACATAAGGAATTTTGTCGAGATCTGCAGCACTTTCAAGTATAATGGTGTGACTGATGAGGCTATCAAGCTGAGGCTTTTCCCATTCTCACTGAAGGACAAAGCTAAGGACTGGATACATTCGGAACCAGCTGGGTCCATCACTACTTGGCAAGATCTTGCGCAAAAGTTTCTGGTGAAGTTTTATCCGATGGCAAAGACTGCTGCTATGAGGAGTGCTCTTACTCAGTTTGCGCAGCAACCTACATAATCTATGTGCGAAGCTTGGGAACGCTACAAGAAAATGTTGAGGAAGTGTCCACATCATGGAATGCCCGATTGGATGGTGATCACTGGTTTCTATAATGGTTTGGGGGCCCAATCTCGGCCCATGCTCGATGCAGCAGCTGGAGGCGCCTTATGGGCTAAAAGCTATACTGAGGCTTATAATCTTATCGAGACTATGGCTGCAAATGAGCATCAAAACCCAACTCAGAGGATGATGCCTGGGAAGGTAGCAGGTATTCTGGAAGTCGATGCAGCCACCGCTATTGCAGCGCAGCTTCAAGCGCTGTCAATGAAGGTTGATTCTCTGGCTACATATGGAGTTAATCAAATAGCTATGGTTTGTGAGCTTTGTGCAGGTTCTCATGCTACGGATCAGTGTTCTCTTGTCAACGAATCTGTTCAGTATGTAAATAATTTTCAGCGACAACAGCAGCCTGTGCCAGCTACTTATCATCCTAATAACAGAAATCATCCAAATTTCAGCTGGGGTAATAATCAGAATGCTATTCAGCCACCATATCAGCAAGGTGTGAGTAAACAGTTTAATCCACCTGGATTCCAGCAACCAAAGCAGTATGCTCGAAGGCAATCATATCCTCAACAGGGAAGTGCAGCTGCACCTACTAGTGCTGATTTTGTGGAACTTAAGCTATTATACAAGAGTCAGGCGGTTTCTATCAAGACCTTGGAAAATCAAATAGGTAAAATAGCCAATACAGTGCTCAATCATCAACCTGGCACTCTTCCCAGTGACACGGAAGTACCAGGCAGGAAGGAAGCTAAAGAGCAAGTCAAGGCTATTACCTTAAGGTCTGGAAAAGTTGCTGATGCTGAAAAGGCAAAAGAAGGAGAAGCTGAAGTTAGAGATGAAGAAGCTAAGCAAAAGGAGAAAGCGGCGGAACCAAGGAAGACTACTGTTGAACACACTCTGCCTGTGGGTAATACAGGGGAGAAGCAGCTCTATCCTCCACCACCTTTTCCTAAGAGATTGCAGCAACTAAAGTTGGATAGACAGTTTGGTAAGTTTCTGGAGGTGTTCAAGAAACTTCACATCAATATACCTTTCGCTGAGGCTCTGGAGCAAATGCCTAGTTATGCGAAGTTTATGAAGAATATTCTTTCAAGGAAGGTGAAACTGGATGACCTTGAGACTGTTGCTCTCACGGAAGAATGCAGCGCTGTTCTGCAGCAAAAGTTACCTCCAAAGCTAAAAGATCCAGGTAGCTTCACCATTCCTTGCACCATTAGCAAGTTGACTTTTGACAAGTGTCTTTGTGATTTGGGAGCAAGCATCAATCTGATGCCGTTGTCGATCTTTAAAAAGTTGGATGCCTGATCCAAAACCCACATACATGTCTCTACAATTGGGTGATCGTTCTATTACTTACCCAAGGGGCATAGTGGAGGATGTGCTAGTCAAGGTAGATAAGCTCTTCTTTCCTGCAGATTTTGTTATTCTGGATTTTGAGGAAGATAAGAAGATTCCCATAATCTTGGGAAGACCTTTCTTGGCTACTGGTCATACCTTGATAGATGTGCAGAAAGGTGAACTTACTATGCGTGTACAAGATCAGGATGTGACCTTCAACGTATTCAAGGCAATGAAATTCCCTACAGAAGATGAGGAGTGCTTAAAAGTGGATGTGATTGATTCTGCGGTTACTTCGGAACTCCATCGCATGCTAATGTCTGATGCATTGGAAAAGGCCTTAGTGGGGGATTTTGACAGTGATGATGAAGATGGCAATAAGCAATCACAATATCTGAATGCTTCTCCCTGGAAGCGAAAGCTGGACATGCCGTTTGAATCTCTTGGTGCTTCTGACCTCAAGAATGCTGAAGGAAAGCTCAAACCATCAATAGAGGAAGCACCTACTTTGGAGCTCAAGCCATTACCTGAACACTTGAGGTATGCTTTTTTAGGTGATGCATCTACTTTACCTGTTATTATTGCATCTGACCTTTCAGGTAGTGAGGAAGACAAGCTCTTAAGGATTTTGAGAGAATTCAAATCGGCTATTGGATGGACCATAGCAGATATCAAGGGGATCAGCCCTTCCTATTGTATGCATAAAATTCTGCTAGAGGAAGGTAGTAAGCCGACTGTTGAACAGCAGCACAGACTTAATCCTATCATGAAGGAGGTGGTGAAGAAAGAAATTCTGAAATGGCTAGATGCAGGCATCATTTATCCTATTTCTGACAGTTCTTGGGTGAGCCCCGTACAATATGTACCTAAGAAAGGAGATATCACTGTGGTGGCAAATGAGAAGAATGAGCTCATCCCCACTCGAACAGTTACAGGATGGAGAATATGCATGGATTATCGAAAGTTGAACAAAGCCACGAGGAAGGATCACTTCCCTCTTCCATTCATTGATCAGATGCTTGACAGGTTGGTTGGTCATGAGATTATTGTCTTCTGGATGGCTATTTAGGGTATAATCAGATTTGTATTGCACCAGAGGATCAGGAAAAGACTACCTTCACTTGTCCATTTGGTACGTTTGCTTTTCGCAGAGTTTCGTTTGGGTTATGTGGCGCCCCGGCCACTTTTCAGAGATGTATGATGGCTATATTCTCTGACATGATTGGAAATAATGTCGAGGTGTTCATGGACGACTTCTCCGTCTTTGGACATTCGTTTGATGAATGTTTGAATAATCTTCGTGCCGTACTCAAAAGGTGCGTGGAAACTAATTTGGTGCTCAATTGGGAGAAATGTCATTTTATGGTGCGTGAAGGCATTATTCTTGGGCATAAGGTCTCTATCAAGGGTCTGGAGGTGGACAAGGCCAAGGTGGGAGTCATTGAAAATCTTCCACCGCCTATTTCTGTGAAGGGAATCCGTAGTTTTCTTGGTCATGCGGGTTTTTATCGGCGATTCATCAAGGACTTTTCGAAGATATCTAAGCCGTTGTGCAATTTGCTTGAGAAAGATGTGCCTTTCAAATTTAATGATGAATGTTTGGCGGCATTCGAGACTCTCAAGAAGAGTTTGATCACTGCACCAGTTATTACAGCACCAGATTGGACAGAGCCGTTTGAGATGATGTGTGATGGGAGTGATTATGCGGTAGGTGCAGTTCTGGGGTAGCGCAAGAATAATCTCTTTCATGTGGTCTACTATGCGAGTAAGGCCTTAAATGGGGCCCAATTGAACTACACCACTACGGAGAAGGAGCTCTTGGCTATAGTCTTTGGTTTCGAGAAATTTTGATCTTGTCTGCTTGGGACTAAAGTAACAGTATTCACTGATCATGCGGCCATTCGCTATTTGGTTTCCAAGAAGGATTCGAAGCCGAGACTCATTCGTTGGGTGCTCTTACTTCAGGAATTTGAGTTAGAGATCAAGGATCGAAAAGGTACTGAGAATCAAGTAGCTGACCATCTCTCTAGGTTGGAGAATCCCGATTCTGCTTCACAAGATAGGACATTAATCAATGAATCTTTTCCGGATGAGCAGTTGTTCGCAGTTCAGGAGGAAGAGACATGGTTTGCAGATATTGTGAACTATCTTGTCAGCAATATAATGCCTCCTAATTTGACCTCAGCTCAAAAGAAGAAGTTTCTGCATGAGGTGAAGTGGTATATATGGGATGAACCATATTTGTTTAGACAGGGAGCTGACCAGATCATCAGGAGATGTATCCCGTTCTATGAGACGGAGGGGATATTACGAGACTGCCATACCATGGTTTATGGTGGACACTATGGTGGTGAGAAGATGGCAGCTCGTATTCTGCAAGCAGGTTTTTTCTGGCCTACTTTGTTTAAGGATGCTCATCAGTTTGTTTTAAGGTGTGATCGTTGCCAAAGAGTGGGAAATTTGACGAGAAAGGATGAGATGCCGTTAAATGTGATGCTTGAAGTCGAGGTCTTTGATGTTGGGGGAATCGATTTCATGGGGCCTTTTGTCTCGTCCTGCAATAATCAGTACATCTTGCTGGCAGTCGATTATGTCTCAAAATGGGTAGAAGTCAAAGCTTTACCGACAAATGATGCAAGGGGAGTGCTGAATTTTCTTCATAAGCAGATTTTCACAAGGTTTGGAACACCTCGGGTAATCATAAGTGATGAAGGGTCGCATTTCTGCAACCGTAAGTTCACTTCTATGATGTAGCGTTATAATGTGAATCATCGAGTTGCTACTTCCTATCATCCGCAAACAAATGGTCAAGCGGAAGTGTCTAACAGAGAGATCAAGCGCATTCTAGAGAAGGTTGTTTGTCCGTCAAGGAAGGATTGGTCTTTAAAGCTCGATGAAGCTGTTTGGGCTTACAGAACAGTATACAAAACTCCACTTGGTATGTCCCCATTTCAGTTGGTGTACGGTAAGGGATGTCATTTACCTGCAGAGCTTGAGCATAAGGCCTACTGGGCGTTGAAAAAGTTGAACCTGGATTTAGATGCAGCTGGTAAGAAAAGAATGCTTTAGCATAATGAACTTGATGAATTTCGACTTCAAGCGTACGAGAATAACAAAATGTACAAGGAAAAGGTGAAGAGGTGGCACGATAGGAAGCTACATCCTAAGTTATTCGTGCCGGGGCAATAAGTTCTCTTATTCAACTCTCGTCTCCGACTTTTTCCTGGGAAGTTGAAATCAAGGTGGTCTGGACCTTTTATTATCAAAACTGTGTTTCCACATGGAGCGGTGGAAATTTTTGAGAATGATCCGAACAAAGAATTCAAGGTTTATGGTCAACGTTTGAAGCACTACTATGGGGACATGGCAAACCGAGAAGTGGTTAGTGCCATTTTATTGACTACTTGAGAAATGTACGCAACGTCAAGCTAATGACGAAAAAGAAGCACTGCGTGGGAAGCAACCCATGATTTGTTGTTACAGGAACCCTTAGAAGTTAATAACCTATCCAAAAACACAAAAAAATCAGAAAAACAGGACTGAATTTTTTTTTTCCAGTGACCCCCTGAGCGCCCACTCAGCTCTGCTGAGCGACCGCTCAGCAAGCTGAGCGCCCGCTCAGGGGTCGGCTGCCAGAATTTTTTTTTACAGTTTATAAAAAAAAATCAGAAAATTAAAAAGACCCATCACAGCCTATAAACCCATGAATTCTTTTCGTATTACCCCATGATTTTATCCCTCAACCCCACTCCTAATCTAATTTAACCTAATCCACATCCTATATATACATACACCTATCCTACATATCTCCCACAAACTTTCTACACTCAAACTCTCTCCCAAACACAAAAACTCAGTTCTTAAACACTTTTATTCAAGATTCAATGGCACCCAAGAGAGCACGAACTATTGATAGCAGCAGCACAGTCCCTACTGCTGATTCCTCGAGGGGTACTGCTGTAAGGCCTCGGTTGAATGACAGAGGTGCGGAGGAGGAGTACACTAGGCTTTTGAGGAAGCCGATTCTGAAGGAGAGAGGGTTTTTACCATCGGGGAGGGATGGTGAGTTGCTACCCATGATTGCAGAGAAGGGGTGGATAGCTTTTTGTGAGTCGCCCGAAGCAGTGCCGATGAGCGTGGTTCGCGAGTTCTATACGAACGCAAAGGCCGAAAAGAATGGGTTTTCTGTGGTCCGAGGGCTGACGGTTGATTATCACCGAGCGGCGATCCGCCGTGTAATTGGACAACGAGAGAGGAAGCCCGAGGAGGAGAACTGGAATGAGAAGACTGCTGAGGATTTTGACTTGGATTTGATTTGTGCTACTCTCTGTAGGCCGGGCACAGTTTGGACCTTCAAGACCGGCACTAATGAGTATCGTCACTTCCCGGCGATCGCTATGAACAGGTATGCCCGTGCATGGAATGCATTTATTTGTGATAATATTTTGCCTTCTTCGCATGCACACGAGGTCACAGTTGAGAGAGCACAGTTGTTGTGGGGAATTCTTAATGAAGAGTACTATATGGACCTTGGTGAGTTTATCTACCAAGGAATTCTGAAGTTTTTGAGGGGAGCTAAGCATATGAACATTCCTTATGCATCCACGGTTACGAAGCTTTGCCGAGCAGTGGGAGTGAACTGGCCGGCTCATGAGCAGTTGCAGTTGCCGGCTGCTATGATTGATTCTGGGACTCTGAATGGGATGCAGGAGTGGACTGGTGGTGAGCCCGAGGAGCATGGGCTCGGTTATCGTCTTCCAGGAGGGCGTCCAGCAAGAGGTGCTACTATGGCTAGGCCTAGGCGTGATGAGGCTGGTTCTTCGAGAGCTCAGGAGGGTGCTGGGATGGCTGATACCCAGTATAGGAGGCTTTCACGACGGATGGATGCTATGTACGAGACGCAGAGCAGGTTTGCTCAGGAGCTCACCCTTGCGTTAGGGACTGCTTTTCGGGACCTTGGAGCTGATATCCAATGGCCAGTTTTTGGTGAGGACTCTGCATACCCGCCGCCTGATACTCCACCCACTGAGGGTGATGATGATGATGACTCCGAGTAGGTATACCCTGTGTTCCTTTCTACTACCTTCACTGGGGACAGTGAAGATTTTTAGTTTGGGGGTGGTAGTTAAGGAATATTTTGTGTGTGTCATATAGCTGCATATTCATGATAGTTTAGTTCATATAGTTGCATAATTTTTGCCATTTAGTTTTTTTTATTTTATAGCTTTATTTGTTTATCATGTCATGTAGCTCATGCATATACCATGATCCCTTTTGCGATGATTTATCGACTGAATTGTGATATTGATGCGAGTGTAGTGATAGCATTAAAGTGATATTGAGTCGTGTAGGTTGATATGCATGCTAGAAGCACTTGTAGTTTCACTAAGTCTTAGAGAATGCTTAAGGGCTAGATTGTTGTTATGATCTGATTGTTTTCGAGGTTAATCTATTTATTATGCTTAGAATTCGATAATAGGTTCTTAGTGATAAAGGCATGAAAAAGGAAAAAAAATGGAGTAAAAATGGAATTTGTTGCTAGTTGTGGCTAGGCGTCAAATGGCTAGTAGCCGGCTCGCATGTTATGCGAGTAGTCTAGGGTTGAGCAAGATGGAGCGAAATGCACTTGCTCAGAAATTTTAAAAGAAAAAAAAAGAAAAAAAAAAGAGAAAAAAAAAATAATAAAGAAAATTTTTTTGTGGTGTTATGCATAATTGATCACGAGTGGGCTCTTTGGTATTCGAGTTATTAAGTTCTTAGGGGACTTCGTGCCTAGTGACCTAAGGCTTTTAGAGTCTGGGATCCGCTAACCTAACGCTCGTTACATGGATACCATTGTATAAGTCTTTTGTGGACCTCACTCATTGCACGGTCAAATAAGCATTGTTGTCATAAATAAAAAGCATGATTCCATAATAAGCTCCAAAATTCTTGTAGTGTTATATGTCACTTTGTGCCTAGAATTTTTATTCTTTGT
The DNA here is from genome assembly GCF_009905375.1 of Apium graveolens. Classification (NCBI taxonomy): domain Eukaryota; kingdom Viridiplantae; phylum Streptophyta; class Magnoliopsida; order Apiales; family Apiaceae; genus Apium; species Apium graveolens. The sequence continues at coordinate 157,514,302 of NC_133655.1, read as the reverse complement.
ATAATCATATGATTGCCTTGATCATAATTGAGTCATAATAATTGGTCTAGTTCCGAAGCATAACTGTTAAGCATCTGCACACACCACGTTTCTGGCTGTATGTTCGTTTGCATGAGTTTATTGATCTTTAGTCGCCTAACTGCATTTGTTGAGATGTTGCAATTTGGGTGGTTTGTTCGTAGTAAGGGGGATCACTGCATTTTCATATAGGTTGTATTCATGCATGTTTTTATTTGTTTTTGAGTCCGTGACGCTTGAGGACAAGCATCGATTTAAGTTTGGGGGTGTGATAAGTGGCATTTTATACCACTTAGAACATCTTAAAATGGCTTAAGTTGGTGCCTTGAAATCAAGTATTTTGTGTATTTGATGCATTTTTCTAGTGTTTATGCATTTCAGGGTATTAGTTGCATTTCGGAGGAGTAATCATCAAGAATAAGCCTTGGCATGTGTTCACCATTGAGGGAGGAAAGAAAGGAGCAGATTACGGCGAAGAAACGGAGCAAACTCAGGATTTTTCCAGTAGGGTCCTGAGCGCCCGCTCAGCAATGCTGAGCGGCCGCGCAGGAAGCTGAGCGCCCGCTCAGCTATGCTGAGCGGCCGCGCAGGGTCGGGAAAAAAAAGATAATTTATTTTAGGACTTCTACTTCTGTTTGGCTTCCACTTCTATGTAATCTGATTTTTATGGGACTATTATATAAGTAGATTTGGAGACATTTTCACGGGAGAGGATCGTGGTATTAAGAAAGGAGCGAAGGAGATAAGGAAGAAGACCGTTTTAGCACACAGCAACGAAGAGGAAGCATATTTTCTTGTGATTCTTATTTCGTTGTAACGTTGGATGCAAGTTTTCTTACTTTGAAACTATTTACTCTTGTGACGTACTCTGGTTTAATATAATTAGTTTAGTTATTATTTTCTTGTGTTTGTTTATCATGATTTCATATGAACCCATGATGACGATAAGTGCTATTATGGGCTAATCGTGATCATGGGGTCGCAACGGATTTACTATGGAATTCTTTAGTTAATTGTTTAATACTTTAATGTGTGATGATTCTATGATATCTAGTATTGGTTGTGCGTATTCGTCTTATGTGCGTCGCGAACATATAAGATAGGGTGTTAATCTCTTGTGAAGCGACGGTGGATCTTGAGATTTAGAACTTGCCATGCTAGCATAGGTTCATGTATGATGTGCATGATTAGTGGGTAACTCTAACAGTTTTATTCGCCCTATGTAATCAAAAGGAATAACTTGTGCTTAAATCGTTGTGTTGTCAATTTCTGTAGACATATAGGAACTCAACATAATTGATGCCTATTCAACTTCTATCTTAATTGTGGATGTTTGGTAGAATGGTATTAGTAGAATGAAAGTTGGCTTTTATCAGTTTCGTGTTATTCGATTAATATCATCACTGTCACATGCTAAAGGTAATAACAATATCTATTGGAGGAAGTAGTAATGAAGTTGTGATCTCATGAGTATTTTAATATTGTTAATTTGAAGTGTTAATTAAGTGATAAATTAAGTAATTAATTGTAGTTAATATTTAGTCAACAATTCTAAGTGTTAGTGTCTTAACATTGAGAAGTAATCATACATTGGTGCATGAGTTTAATTAGACAATAATTAGTCTGAGTCTCTGTGGGAACGAACTAGAATGTATTCTATATTACTTGCGAACGCGTATACTTGCGTGAATATTAGCGTGTGTTTTCGCCCTAACATAATACGATCTTAGAATTTCCATAACAGTACTCCTATATAGCGTGGTCTGATAATTTTCCTTAATCAGCATCATCAGCAAAAGTTACTATTCATCCGTGTTTCAAAAATTCCAAAAATTGGGGTTATTACAGTTTGCTTTGACCCAACCAGAAGCACTCTCAGGAACTCAAGTGCTGGAGTTTTGTAGGAGTGGTGTCTATGATGATGGTGGTGCAAATGGGTCCCCAAGCATTGTTCGTCCCTAACAATGCAACAAGAATTACAGAAGGGGGTTGAATGAAATTCTTGAAACTTTTTCTTGGTTTAAAAGTGTTCTAACTTAAAATATATATCTATGTGAATTGATTTGCAAAGTGCGGAATAATAACTTGGAATGAATCCAAACACAAGTAATTAAAAACACAAGTCTTTAAAAAACTTTCTGGTGGATTTGAATGTATCCACCGGAGATATATATTATATCAAGAGAACTCTGTGTAGCAAGATTTGCTCATAGCTGCTTACAAACGTGAACAACTAAGTTTACAGAGAAATGCTAAGAATACAGCTTACAAATGTTTCTCTGAGAATTTTCTTGCTTAGTGTTCTTCTTGTTGTTCTATTTGCTACTACTTGGTTTATATATCACCAAGATTACAAAGTAATAAGACATGATAATAAAACAAAACCTATCAAGTCTAATACTATACTGCTTCATTACTCTATTCCAACATCTTTGAATATCTTCATAATAGCATGGAAATGGGAATGCTTCTTTGTTCTCTAAACACAGTTGAATAGGCTTCCACATTCCTTTTGCATACACTCGACACATGTGACTGTGTTGTCACTATCAATTGATGTTTGAATTGATTATCCATTGGGTACATGATCATCCGTCGGGTTTCCTAGTTGATCATCCGTCGAGTGGCATTGTTGTTTATCCGCCGGGTAGCAATCTGGCACTTGACTTCATTTCATTTATGCAGAATTACAAGACATCATCTATGTACAATTAATCAACCTATTCTGCATATCTAATTAAAGTCAACATGACTTGAGTGCTACTAGAGAATCTAAACAAGGTGTATGCAGAAATGTGCTGCAGACTCATTATTACATAAGCTACTCACTCGATGGATAATTGATCATCATCCGTCGGGACTATATTGAGTCATCCGTCGGGACTATATTCCTTATCCGTCGAGTGCTACATTTTTCACTAAGTAAAATCTACTAAGGTGTTTTGTTAATGAAATCATCAAGTTCACAACATATCCACAACAATCTCCCCCAAATTATGTCTACTGTAATTGTAGCCATAAATTAAGAGAAACTTGATGGTAACAAAACACCCTAAAAAATACAACTTTAAAATAGAGTAGATAAAATTGTAAAGTGCTTCAAATAACAAAATGTACGAAGATTATCTCATGGTCATTTTCAAGATGCTCCTCTAGCCTGAGCAGATTTATCTAGTTCCTTGAAGGTCTGGATCTCTTTCCAAGCTTTCTGTTGTTTTCTTCTATCTGATTTTGGAGCTGTCTGTGGAATTCCAGTTCATCAGATTCTGAGAGATTTAGCTTTTCTTTCATCTCCAAAAGAGTCTCATTGCTAGAGATGCTCAATTGGTCTTCTAATCTGAAAAATCTTCTAACCCCTTTGTCATCCATGAACTCAATCAGCTAGTAGGGCCTTAGATGCACTCTACTACCTGTGTAAGGAATAGTTAGAGTCGTTGGGAGTGCATCTTTAGCTCTAATACTCCTCAGTTCTTCAATCTTCTTTAGAACCAGTCTTCTTGCAGTTACATTGAAACCAAAGTTCTTCTTGAAAGATGAATAAACTTTTATCAGCACATATTGGCTTTCTTGAAGGATCCTGTGAAGTGGCCATTGAATCTCCTTTCCTCCCTTGTACTTGAAAACTAACCTTTCAGGTAGATTCCTGTAGGCATCCATCCCTCTAACTTTTTCCAGTTCATCTAGATAGAGGTTTAGGTCGGAGAATTCCTTGATGTCACATAAGTACAAGTAATCTCCCTTGTTGACTTTAGATTGAGCTTTGACTAGAGATTTGGATTTGAGAGGTGACAACTTCACTTTCTTGACTGCTCTTGACTTTGTTCTCTTTGGCTTGTTAAGGATTGGCAAACTGAAGTCAGGAATTGGTAGACTTTCCCAGTCTAATGGTTCATCCTTAGGCACAATAGGTTCACCATGAATGTTCCTGTAAGGATCCACCACCTTAATATCTTCAAACACCACAGAGGGTTTTGATGCTTGAGTTGTAGTTGGAGTGGATCCCTTGGAAAACTGATCCTCCAATTCCTTACCAGCAAAGTTCAATTTCCTTTTGGTTCTTTTGGCCAATTCTTTGTATCTTTGAGATTTCTTCTGTTTTGGTTCAACTTCCTTCTTTAGATCTTGAGATTCAGTGATTTCAGATGGCTGAGCAGGAATTTGTTGTGTTGGTTTCACAGCTTGTAGCTTGGCCAAGATAGCAGCTTGCTCTTTCTTTTGTTTAGCCTTTTTAGCAACTAGAGCAGCTTGCTTCTTTTCTTGCTTCAATCTTGCCTTTTCTTCTCTCTTTGCTTCAACAAATTGAGGATGTCTAGCCACCACATAAATTTCTTTAACATTCATGAAAACTTTAGCAATTCTCCTTTTCAAAGCTGAATCAGCTGGATCTTTGTAGAAGGCAATGGATCTTGACAACAGTTTCTTCTCATCAGGATTAGGTGTCTTATACACTGTGTCCAATGGGTTCTTTAGTGAGGTTCTTGGATAATTCACCCTTGGCTTCAAAAGTACTTCAGCCTTTGGAGATTTGATACAGGATGGCTGTCCTCTTTTTAGATAGTTCATGCTCATTTCATTCACAGAGATTTTCCTGACTTGAGAGTGATAAATGGCTGACTTTTCTGGATTCTTTGCTAGCCCAAACTTCTTCTGAATGTCCTCATCAATCTTCTCCCAGTTGATTGAAATCAATTGCTCTTTTTCAGCTGCTCTTAGATTGGCTGCTACTTCATTGATCAAATCAATGCTATCTTTGGCTGGTGGCTTGGGGAAAGTAATTGAAGGCATAATTGCTTTGCTAACTTCAATATTGAGCACTTTTTGCTCCCCCTCACTCCTAGAATTCTCTTTCTCCCCCTTTTTGTTATCAACAAGTTGAGTAGAGGAGGTCTGTGCAGCCACTAGTTTCTGAAGCAAGTCTGTCTGTTGAGCTTTGTGTAGATGAATTGCTGTGAGAGATGCTTCCATTGCTAACATTCTTGTATCTAAGGCATCTGTCTTTATGGCAAGATCAGAATTTTTTCTGAGTTGTCTGTTGATGTCAAGCATTGTAGCTTCTGGAAGTTTAGAGTCCATCTTGTCAGAAATGGCCTTCTTCATTTTATCGATATCACCTTTGATAGTGTTGACATCTCGAGCATGTTGAAGACCTTGAATTTGTTGTAGTTGCAGAGAAGCAAGATGTGCTTGAAGGAGCTTTTTGGTGTTGACATTTGTGGTGGTTTGAAGAGCAGAATTTGTTTGATTTATAAGTTGAATCAGGGTTATCGTGAAGTAGTGTTCATCACATTGTTTTGAAAATGCCCAAGATGGCATGCCTGATCTTGAACTAGAACCTACTTCTCCCCCTATATCCACTGGCTCTTCTTCACTATCTCCACCTTCACCTCCAAAGAAATCTTCTGAACCACCAGTCTCATAATCAACATCACCAGCTGTAGAGGGCAAAGCTGTGATGGCATCCTTAGCTCTTAGCATTGACTGTGTGGTATGCACCAAGTTAAGCATCCTTTCTGCATTGTCATTGCCCTGTTCAGCTAGAAGTTGATATGCTGGAACAGGGTGAGTAAATGTCTCAGCATCAAGGGAGGTAGAATCAATAATAGCTTGAGGTTGCTGAGATAGTCCCTCCCTATATGCATCCTGTACATTCATTAACTCACTTGCAATAACATCCACCCTTGTAGCTCCTGTACCTGCATTTCTCTCATAATCTCTCTTTTGTTGCATCAAGGTCTCACCTTGGCTCCTCACCCTCACACCCTCACCTTCACCATCTAATATGGGACTCCACACACTCTCTTTTGCCAATCATAAAGAACTGGATTGTATATTTTCACTCTTTTCCTCTCCTTTTTCCTGGGAGCAACCCAAAATCTCACTCATAACACTCTCTTCCCTCAATCCTAGTAGTGATTGTACTATTACTAAGTCTTCTGTACTTGAATTAATTGAATAAATTTGAAGCTGTGCACAGACACTCGACGGATAAGGGATATCTGTCGGGTTAGCAGTTTGACTATCCGACGGATATATGATGCCCTCCAAACCCCGGGTCTAGATTTGGGGGTCACTAGCCACTAAACTATAATAAAATAATCACAGCGGAATAATATAATAAATATGACCCCTTGCATGCAACTGGATCAATCACAGGTTATGGTATGGAACATGCACTAATACAAACCAACTGTTATTACAAAGCATAAGTCTAATTAGTTTTACAATTTATTCAAATTTTATTACAAACCTCTAGACTAGTTAAGCGTCCCAACTGTCTACCTGCAAAACACACCAAACTATCTACAAGCACTTGACTTCTGCTCAAACCTGGAACTCAAGTCTGCTCTGGCTTAGCTGAAAGATTAGATTAATAAACAAGTATGAGCGAAGAGATGCTCAGCAAGTGATATGAAGTCTTTAAGTGAACAACAATAACAATATCTGAGTAAAATTCAAAGCTGATATAAACTTTAAAGTTTAAGCGACATTTTAATCAAACACAATTATGCACTATGTTGTTCCTGATGATTAGTCACGAAACAACACCGGTATCCCGCAGCCATACCGTAAATATAGGTATAGATATCCCGCAGCCATATCGTACCTATTGGATATCCATGAAGAAGGCATATATTCGCCTAGCAAGATATTACACTTCCGTATAATAACTCAGGTTGGACCGGTGCATCGGCCTCTTATGCTAACCAATAATCAATTCACAAAATAATTTTGACTAAGGGAGTCGGATCAATGACATCCTTATCCATTCAACTCCCCATGTCACATGGTCCGGAGTTATCTCAACAACTGATGGTGAAATAACTAGAACAATTAGTTATTCGCTAATTTCAGTTCAAAGTTTCACTGTATAGAGTATATCTGGATAGTATAGTTGTAATATCCGGGACATGACGTGTAATTATTTTTATCAATAAATGATTATTATATGATTATTATGTGATTTTTGGTGAATTATTTGATGCTTGGTGATATTATATGAATGTTCATATGTGGTAAAGTCTAGGTATGTTAATTTTATCATGTCCAGAATAAAATATAGATAATTAAGGTATTTTCTGGTAATTTTTGGAGTATTATATGATTTTATATTGATTTATGAATTTATTAACTATTTTCTGAATATTTACAAAATTATTTTATAAAGCCGGGAATCGTCCAACCTCAACCGTTTTTACGTTTTTACAACCCGAAACTCTTCCGAAAACTCCTTCATAACCTAATCAGGTAATTTCAGACACTTTTTTGATCCGGATTACGGTTTGACCCGTGCGCGGCCCGGCGCGATATTTTCGATACGCTAACCCTTTTCGATAACATTATCTCCGTATAATCGTTTTATAAAAGCCCGGTTTTTGATAATTATCCGAAATAGGATGACGTTTATCCAAAACAGGATAGTGCTTATCCAAAACAGGATAGTACTTACTCAAAATAGGATAGTGTTTATCCAAAAAGGATAATGTTTATCCAAAAGTATATTCAAGGAATATTCCAAAGCATATTCAGGGAATATTCTATCCAAAAATATATTCAAGGAATATTCCAAAGCTTATTCAGGGAATATTCTATCCAAAAGTATATTCAAGGAATATTCCAAAGTATATTCAAGGAATATTCTCAAAATTTCCTCTATAAATAGCCCTTTTGTAGTTTTATTTCGCGCATATAATAATTTCACCAATAAAATTTTTATAATTATCCAGAGAAAGTAGTAAGTGTTCTTCGTGTTCTTCATAATTAAACCGCGATTCGAAGGTGTTATCGAACTCCGATTCGGGCGTGCAATATATCAAAATGAAGCTCTCGAAATCCTCTTTCTGAATCAACCATTTGTTTTTGCCCAAAAATCAAGGTATTTTTCAGATTTAATTATTTAAATTCGAATTACTTATGGATTAAATTAGGAATTTTTGTTTTTGATATTTTTGATGTGATTTGATGGCATAATCCTGTAGATCTTTTCTTCCTGGTCATTTTAGTATATCATATGTCAAAAACTGAGTTCAATAACATGCTTAAATTGATGTTTGATTCTCTGAATGAAGAACTAGGGTTTGTGTTCTTGAATGTTTTTAATTCGAAATTAGGGGTTTTAATTTCATTGATTCTGGGTGGAAATTATGACTACCAATGCATTCATGAGATTCTCAGGAATTGATTCGTAATTTTTAGTTAATTTAAGGAACCGTAGTTTAGCAGATCGGAAAAGCTCGGGATCGCCATTAATGGCGATCGCCGGCAACCGGCGACGGGGATGGTTAAATTACAGAAACGTCCCTGTAGTTTGGCCAGATTTATATTTCGGTCCCTGGAAATTTAAATCTTTACCAATTATGGATTTCTGTTTATTTTGATTTTAAAAATGATATTTTTATTATTTTAAAAATCAGAAAATTGTTTATTTATTTATTTTAAATACAGAAAAATTATTTTTAATTATTTATCTATTCAAAAATAAATCTAATTTATTTTATTAATTAATATTAATTAGTTTTTAATTATTTTAATTAATCGATTAATTTAATATTAATTGATTGATTAATTTAGTTAATTATTAATTAATTTTAATTAATTTAATAATTGGATTTAATTATTTAAAATTGATTTAAAAATTCTGAAAAATAGTTTTGAGCTTTAAAATATTACTTTAAATTATTTTCAAGGCTCGATAATTATTATAAAATTATTTTAAAGTCAAATTTGGGTGTTCGAACCCTATTATTTAATTATAAAATGATTCGGAGTCCAATTTTAATTCCGAAAAATGTTCAAAAATTCGTATTAGATACCTGGAAAATTATTTTGACCCCGGATCTTCTTTGAAAAATTATTCGGATTGAATATCTTACGTGCTATGTGTTATATGTGACCTGATTGCTGTATAAAATGATTGATCGTGCATTGTTTGACTGTTTCTGCTGTAACTTTTAATCCGTACGTCGGATTTGGGTGAAACGAAGGGTAGATAGAAGCTTGTATCGAATAGAATAAGTTAAGAAATAGTATTGATGAGTATATGTGATGTCTAACAGAGGAAGCAAAATGTAGAAATGGAAAGTAAGTGGTTAGTGAGTGGGAACCAATTGACAGGTGTTAGTGAAGTGAAAGCGAATTGATAAGGCAAGTGTCCCTAAACTTTCTTGTAATATACTTGTGAACACTTTTGAACTCATTTTATTATGTTGCAATTTTTCCCAGTAATTCCTATTCTATATTGCAAGTACTTTGAAGTACTTAACCCTAAACCCTGATTTTTATTGATCTTGAGCCGTGAGCCTGATTTCTTGTAAACCCTTGATTGTTGAATTCTTGAATAAGAACCACACCTATCTGATATTACTCCACAAATACATATCTACCACATACTGATCTTTGATATGAGATTGTTTATCAGATGAACCTTTGTGCCTTGTATAACAGAAGACCATTCCTTGTAACCTTTGCACTCTTGGTCTTCTACACTTTGATTCTTTTCTTGAATTGAAAACCAAGCTTCTTGTTGACCTTGTTATACCTTTCTGGTGTTGTGAAGCACCTTATGCTTCAAGATAAATGTTATTTATGATTCAGTTTATTGAAGTACATTTCTTATCATGTTATTACTATGGAATTGGATTATTTTCGTGGTCAGACCAGATTTGTGGTCAGACCAGATTCGTGGTCGTATTAGGCCAATGGGTGCCTTGGATCCAGTATATAGAGCAAAACTGAGAGCCTTGCTCGGGGTTAGTGCGTGACTGATCAGCAGCCTAACCTTGGTTTTTAAGATAAAAGTGAATATCCAATTCTAATCATTGTTTATCAGGAAATTTGATTCCCTATATCATTTCAGCTGATCATTATTAAATCTTAGTGTATCAGGGTGACTTGCGGAGCTCGTTAGCTCACTCTTGCGAATATGTTTATGTTCTTTTCCATTTAAAAAGAAATTTGGTGATGGCGTGGATCCCCAGTCGAGTGTGCCAGCTAGGTTTACAGGTTGAAGTGGAATGAGCTAGCGGGAGTTGTATGGTTTAGTGTGAGCTAAAAGTTTGTAATAAAGTTTGACTTCAAATGTAAGATAAATAAATTTGGGATTTGGTACGTTTGTAATAAATAAGGTTGTGGCTTGTGGACATACTTTAAACTGTTGCGATCCTTGATTATGGTTAGTTAAGTCGTTGCATATAATAATATTCATAAACAGGTTTAAGTATGGTGTGTGTATGTATTGTGGGCCCCAAACTTCTGACCCGGGTTTGGAGGGCATCACAATAGTTATTCACTATCTATCAAAATAAAAGATTGGTTCTAGCAGAATGGTTGCTAGAATAAGAGAATATCAATAAATATAGGAGTATTGATATTCAATGTGCTATCAAAGTATTTATAAATAGTTCTTATATTTTGAATATGTAAAATAATAAGCTATTCTGAATTTAGAATAGGGGAGAATACTTGTCTGGTATGCTCACTAACTTTTCACTAAAACCTTTGCTTATAGTTGTTGGCTATCAACTCCGTCTAGCACTTGACCACACTCCTTGCTACTCGATTCTATAAACAAAAGGACTATCTTAATTGAAAAAACCAAACTCAATCGACGTAACTATACGTCTTGACATCTACCCGATCGTTTATAACTAAGTCTGGCATTTTAAAACTGTAAACAGATAGCATGCATATCACATAGCACGTAATCATATCATTCATATATCACGTAACCACATATTTCATGTAACATATAAGTCAGATCATAAAAAGGTATGTTTCAGTATGTTCAGAATTAAAATCAAGTCAATAATAATGTTTACCGATCAGATACCGACTCAAAAGGGACTAACAAATCAAATGTCATTGTAATACAAAAGATATTAGGACTTAAAAGTATTTTTATTGGAAGCGCAATATTTTTCTGAGTCTTTACGCGTTCGTTTCGTATTAAACGGACGAACGGTTTAATTATTATGAATACAATAAGAATAAATGGAAATAAATCAATTAATAATAATAATAATTGATTTTTAAATACCAAAATATAATTTTTAAAAGTCAAAAAATAATTTTTAGGAATTATTTGAATTAATTATAAATAATTTACATTTATTTAACTATTTATAAATAAAATTAATTGATTAATTAATTTTTAATCAATTAATTAAATTCATAAATAATTAACTAAAATGAATTATAAATAATTTTATCAAATTGTATTTTTGAAAATAATTAAAGAAAATAATTTTAGGAATTTAAAATAATTAAGAAAATAATTTTTAGAATATAAAATAATTATTAAATGAATTTTGAAGTTAAAATAATTGACGCCGGAGTTCTGGGTTTTCCAGAATCCGGCCGGTGGCTCGCCAACGCCGACCAAGTTCCGGTAGCCCCGAAACCACCCTAAACGATACGGTTTAAACCGTATCTTGCCTCCATATCATTCCTTGATTCTCCAGCAACACAATCCAGCCGACAACAGTCGTCAACAACCCGCAGTTCATCTTTTCCGGCAAATCTCAACACTAAGTCCGGCAACCCAATCGGAGAACTCCGATTTTGACCAAATCGGTACCAAAACTCGAGTTTTCGGTTTCAAAATGAAGCCCAGAACAATTAAAAACTAACCCAATCATCAAACAACATCAAGAACATCACTATAGTCCAGAAAATCGAATTGAAAAAATTGAAAACTTAAAACTCCAACTCACTAAAATCGGAATCAAAAATAACGAAACAAGATGCTAAACCGTTTCTCGAAATCCCAGGTATAATTATCCATCAAGAAAAACATCAAACGATTACTCTAGCATCAAAACGAATTTAAATAACAAAATTATGAAAAAAATGAAATAGCAGTATAATTTACCTTTGCTAACGATGTTTATGTCAAAAGATAGAGCGTGAAGAGAGTTTTAATTCGACTATTCGAACTTCAAAAACGGGATTCAGAATCATATGAAACTAGTGGATCTATAGAGGTTCAAGAACACCCCCACACCCCCTTTTCTATTTTCTGAATTTTTTTATATATATTTTTAGAAAATTCTGAAAATAAAATGAATAAAATAACTATAACATTGTATTTATATTTTTACAAAAATTATACCCCAAAATAAATTAAGGGTATTTTTATCCCCTAATTATAATAATTAGGGTCCCAAAATAATAATTACGGGGAATTTATTTTTTTTAAAACGATAAAATACAAAATTAGTGTCAAAATTCCCCAAAATTTGTGAATAATTCGAAAATACAAAAATAATGGGTATTTGAAATTCAAATAATTTTATAAAATTAAAAACATGGATTTTGTGGGGTTTGACATCCCGATGGGGTCCCGGTCCGTTGATTTTTGAAAAACAGAAACGATCCCTAAATTACCAGAAAAACCCGAAAACACCTAAAATACATTCAATCGCGCACAAATTGAAATAAAACGAATACCATAATAAAGACGCTTAATAAACATGCGTCCCGATTGCAGATAGATTCATATAATTGCAGTTTAACACATATTATCCAATCGAAAGATTTTCTGGCCCACATAGAAACACACATAACAACTGTAACATCTAATATCATGACAATAATCACCTTAAATTTATAAAACACATAATATTTATTTATTTAACATATAATATTCACATAAATTTCCCCGGATATTACAGGATAACTGCTGTTAAGCTTATCCGTCGGGATACAATCACTACTCGACGGATGAACAATATCCATCGAGAGAGTAGAAATAAATGAGTTAGGAGTGGAAACTATTGTGGACTCTGTGCAGATTGATGAAAATTTAGGTACAGATGTCTCAACAGTTCCTGAAAGAATTGGTAAGTGAGCCAACAAATCATCCAAAAGATGATGCTCACTTACACTAGATTTTGGCTTCCCCAACAGAGTTAAAGAAGGGGAATCAGGAATTGATGTGTTGATTATATCCACATCCAGAGAGTCCTTAACAATGCAACAAGAATTACAGAAGGGGGTTTGAATGGAATTCTTAAAACTTTTTCTTGGTTTAAAAGTGTTCTAACTTAAAATATATATCTGTGTGAATTGATTTGCAAAGTGCGGAATAATAACTTGGAATGAATCAAAACACAAGTAATTAAAAAACACAAGTAATTAAAGACACAAGTCTTTAAAAAACTTTCTGGTGGATTTGAATGTATCCACCAGAGATATATATTATATCAAGAGAACTCTGTGTAGCAAGATTTGCTCACAGCTACTTACAAATGTGAACAACTAAGTTTACAGAGAAATGCTAAGAATACAGCTTACAAATGTTTCTCTGAGAATTTTCTTGCTTAGCGTTCTTGTTGTTGTTCTATTTGCTACTACTTGGTTTATATATCACCAAGATTACAAATTAATAAGACAAGATAATAAAAACAAAACCTATCAAGTCTAATACTATGCTGCTTCATTACTCTATTCCAGCATCTTTGAATATCTTCATAATAGCATGGAAATGGCAATGCTTCTTTGTTCTCTAAAACCCAGTTGAATAGGCTTCCGCATTCCTTTTGCATACACTCGACGCATGTGACTGTGTTGTCACTGTCAACTGATGTTTGAATTGATTATCCGTCGGGTACATGATCATCCGTCGGGTTGCCTAGTTGATCATCCGTCGAGTGGCATTGTTGTTTATCCGTCGGGTAGCAATCTTGCACTTGACTTCATTTCAATTATGCAGAATTACAAGATATCATCTATGTATAATTAATCAACCTATTCTGCATATCTAATTAAAGTCAACATGACTTGAGTGCTACTACAAAATCTAAACAAGGTATATGCAGAAATGTGCTACAGACTCATTATTACATAAAGTACTAACTCGATGGATAATTGATCATCATTCGTCGGGACTATATTGAGTCATCCGTCAGGACTATATTCCTTATTCGTCGAGTGCTACATTTTTCACTAAGTAAAATCTACTAAGGTGTTTTGTTAATGAAATCATCAAGTTCATAACATATCCATAACAAGCATCATATTTACAATAGGGGAGGATGAACATGTGGTGACTGTGTCTACTGTTCGACAGGCATTACATCTGCCAGAAAACTGCACTTTCAATCCAACAGTTGAGGAGCCAGCTCTTCAACAGATGATGGCAAACCTGGGTTATGAGAGGTCTTTGGCAAAGCTGGGATAATTGAAGAGACCCCACATCCAGAGGGAGTGGAGTTTTTTCTTTGATTGCATTACAAAGGCCTTTGCAAACAAGTGCTCCAACTTTGATGCAATCCCAATCCTGAGTCAGCAAATCGGGTATGCTCTCATTAATCAGACTCATTTTAATTATGCTAGTGCTGTGATAGGATTTATTGGGGATAGGATGCAAGAGGACATAAATACTGTATATTTTGCTAGACTTTGCCAACTTATTTACAGTTTCTGTAGTTCTGATAAGGCCCAACTAGCTAGTGAGTTGATTGAACCCTTTAAACTTGCGAAAAGGGCTTTTACTGACTTATTATCTACTAATAATAAGAAGGCTGTACTAAGACCCCTCCAAATTCCACAATCAGTCAAATAGGTCTTAATAAACTCTGACCCTCTCACATATAGTGTTATATATCCAGATCTACAACCATCCCAACCTCCATCAGTACCTACAACCAATCAACCACCTATCACTTCTCAACCTCAACCAACTCAACCTACCATCAGAACATATTTTCAGCCAGATCAATCATCTCAACCTCAACCATCAGTACCTACAATTAGAACTTCATCCTCCAGGCCTAAAAGATCAAAATATGTTCCTAAATCTCCACCAAGGAGAAGAAGGATGATTCTTAGGGATAAATCTGATGCTGAAGATGAGCAAGTCCAGGTTCAAGCATCAGAACCTGTGACAGTTGAAGCTGACAAGGCAACTTCTCAGAAAGAAATTGAAGCTGAAAATTCTGATATTTTGAAGAGAAAAAGAACTTCAAGTTCTGATGTTACTAAAGCAACTCCTACACCATCCAGGAGATCAAAGAAACAAAGAGCAGGAAGGCCTTTGGCACAACCTCATTCTGAGGATACTAATGAAGCTGAGGAAGGGGATCAGGAATCTCTGATCTCAAAGCCAATAGTAATTGAATCTTTGCCACCTCCAACTCAGGCTGAAGACACTGTTCATAATACAGTGATCACACCTTATGCCTCTCCTATTCATGACAATGTTACAGTTGAAGATTCAGGATTAAGTCCTGAAATTGACCTTCATAGGCTGATCATTCCAACTGTGCTCTATCTGAAAGCTCCTATTGCAGCTCAGCCAACTAATGCTACTTAACCTATCTTACAGGCTGAGATACCAACAACTCCAATTCTGGAAATAAATTCTGATGATCAGAATTTAGATAAAGTTACTGCAAAATCACCTTCAGTGACACATACTTTAGTACTGTCAGAAGATGATGGGTTTTCTGCAAGTTCTGGAGAGTCAGCTCCAGTTAATACTCCAGCTCCCATTCTTGGAAAGAAGGCACTGATTGAAAAATTTGTTGAACAAGCTGCTCCTATTCCTTGGAAAGAAACTCACAGAGGGGTTGAGTGGACCAAGAAGTGGAATGAATCTGATTTCATTCCAAGCTCCAAAGTTCTGACAGAGCATATTGCAAAAGATGATGAGTTGCTGACAAACTTTAATTTCAAGACATAACTCAAAGTCACAGCTCTAAGTATCAAGTCTCTTCAAGGTCAATGCTCTACAACTCATGAAAAAGTTGATAAACTTTTGGAAAGATCTGATAAGATGGATATGGAGATCAAGCTAGACAAAATAGGTTTATTAGACCTATTTCTGAGAAAGTTGAAGCCATTGAGAAGGTTCAAGAACAGCAACAGGCCCAAATTTCTGAGGTCCTGCAGAATCAAGCTTCTCAACAAGCTCAACTTAATGAAATTCAATCTTCAATAGAACTTCTTCTCTCTCTCCTACTACCAGATGATTCCAAAAAGGGGGAGAAGGTAGTTAAGTCCAAATGCTTTAATACACAAGTACTGAAGAAAAAGGATGACAAAGGTGATGACCAGGGAAACTCAAGCAAGGGTCAAGGTCAAGGGCGAAGCAGCAAAGTTTCTTCAAGGAAACTAATTACTGATGTTAGTAAATCTTCTACTTCTACTCAAAAAAAGACAAGTTCTGATGCTGTAAATGCTCAAGCTCTAATAGCAAGTTCTGATAATCAAAATATGATATCAAGTTCTGATGTTCTGATTCAAGGAGGAAGTAAAGACTCTCAGAAGTTTTTGCAAACTCTGAAGCTCAAGGGAAAGTAGACTAATATCTACTACAAAGATCCTAAAATTTAGACACTTGATGAAGAGATTGCTAAAAGACTATTTCTCAAACATAATCCTGGAATGGATTTAGAGAATCTCAAGGAGGAAGAAGCTAGATTTGCAGCTGAGAAGACAAATCTAAAGTCTAAAGCTTTTGATGCTAAGAAACCTCCAAGGCCTAAGGAAAAGGCATTGTGATCAAGGAAAAGTCAAATTCTGAGGCTTCAAAGCCCAAGACAAGATCACAAGTTGAGATTGATCCCAAAGATAAAGGGAAAGGAAAATTTGATGAACCAACAAAGCCACAGGAGATGAAGATTCCTCAAATCCTGATGAAACCTGTGTGCAAAATGGTTCAAGTTTATGATGATACTGCTGTTGAAGATGAAGATGTTCAGACGCTGAAAAGAAGGAAGATAACTGAAGAATCCAAGACAACCTCTGATAAAGCTCAAGTTGTTCAGAGTGAAAAACAACAAGCTACATAATAAAGAGCAAATTCTGATCAAGTCATCAAGAAATCAACCTTTGACAGTGCTTAAGTTGATTTAGACAAGATGAAAGTTGCTGATAAAAAGAAACTCCTATGGAAAAATGTTAAACCATCAGATTCAAAGAAAAGCTAATTGCTATCTGATTTCATGACTGTTGGATTGAAAGCCAGAGAAGCAAGAGACAGAGCTGGACTAGGTTCTGATGAAGCCAAGATCAAGATAGAAGTTGAAGTGCTTACATGAGATCCATTCTTATTGACTAAAAACCTCTTGAAGAAGTTACACAGAAACACCTTGATAAGGTTATATCTGTTCAAGTGGTACTGGATGCTCATGATAAGAATAATGTGAAAGAAAATCTGATTCTATTTCTTGAAGATGGAAGAACATATCAAATGTCAGAATCAGATGTGTTGAACAAATCTCTGAAAGAACTTCAATTCTTTCATTATCTTTTAGAGATAAAGTCTGAGATTACCAGGAGATGGTCAAATTTCATTATGAAGTCCATAAGAGATAAAGCAAGAATTTTTGGTTCAAGGGTTACATAATTCATTCCTAATATAGTTAAAGATGATGGAAGTGAAATTCCAATAAAGAAGGATTCTGCTAAACTTGAAGTCATTCTAAAAGAGAAATGTTTGTGCTACAATGAAGACTCTTCTCATCCAAGGGTGATCAGACTTGTTGATGGTTTAGAAAGAAATCACATCTTAGCACTAAGGACTGCAATCTACCATTGGAAGTCAGAATGAAGAATTGAAGCAAGTCAAAGCTACAATAGCTCAAGTCATTTAAACTTATTGAGATCTCAGTTCTCTACATACTTTTGATATATATTATATTAATTTCACATATTAATAATGTGAACTAACATTTTGTTAGGTCACACGATACTATAGAAGGGGGTTGAATATAGTGTTTATACAATCAAATCGATTTCAACACAAGTATGTAACAAAGATCAAGTATATTCAAATAAACTCCGTTATAATAGAACTGTTGTTCTCTCTTAGTGATGAAAAATATCACTAAGAGCTGCTAGGTTACAATGTATAATCTTCTCGATAATGATAACACGTATAGTGTAAACCCTAAGTTGTGTTTATATAGTACACAGTTACAATATATCTTCTAATTGATATGGAATATAATTCTGTCTCCTAAAATATATCAATCAGATATCTTCTACAAGTCTTCTAGTCCTCTAACTCTTCATGCATATCTTCTTCTTTTTTATTCCAGATCTTCTCTTGTAACAGCTGCATTCCTTATCTAAAGTCTTCCCGCACTTAAGTTCTAATAAATTTATAACCTTATAAAATTTTCTAAAAGACATTCACCCCCCTCTGTGTTGTATTCATTACCCAACAGTTTTCTTTTGCTTCTTTGGTTTCTTGACGAAGGGTAACACTATTTCTGTTTGATCCTCACCACTCTCACTAACTACTACTAAGGTTGATATATATCTGAGATCTCACTTTATAACTTCTCGACAGAGTTCTCGACAAGTCTTTTTAATAACTTCTCGGTAGACATCTCGATAAATCCTTTTATGACTTCTCGACAAGTGTTGTAGAGATCTTGATATAATATCAATATTGTAACACCCCCAAATCCGGGGTCGGGGATCCGGGTTGTCACGAGTTCTATTTCCCTTAATAACACCTAATTTTTAATAAACAATCATCTACTGCGTACTGTGACCCCACAATATACACACACACCACAAGTTATAGTCTCAGAGATGAATACCAAAAATAACACAAGTCATTTTATTCCACAATTATAAGTCATTACACCTCAAAAAGGTTTCTAAATAAATTTACATATTATTTTCCATTATTAAAATTTATAAAAGTACATAAGTCTGGTACAACAAAAGTTGAAAGCCTAGCCTATTGGTAGTTCCTACCTCAGCTACAACGGCATCAACGCCTACAGGAAACTGCGGAATGTTTCCTATCCGCTCACGAATTGGGAGCTTGGTCTTGTTCATCATGTCTATCTATTTTTGTGTGATGAAAGAAGAAAGCAAGGGTGAGCAACAAGCCCACCGAAAAAATATGTATAATAATTAACAATATATGAGCATTCTCATAGTACTCATGAAAGTCTGGGTCAAGAAGAAATGAATCAAATTTGATATCTTAACGTGACCAAGTCGTAAAATATTCAGTATATAAGTATATATACATTTCAAAATCTTAGAATCCTCTTCCCTGCATAATATACATAGAGTTCCAATTTATAACTGTATAAAAATATCGTTGCAAGGTGATCTCATATATCTAACCTTGTCTCAACATTTTTGTGAAAATCTTTGTCA
Source organism: Apium graveolens (assembly GCF_009905375.1). Taxonomy (NCBI): domain Eukaryota; kingdom Viridiplantae; phylum Streptophyta; class Magnoliopsida; order Apiales; family Apiaceae; genus Apium; species Apium graveolens. The sequence goes on along the minus strand of NC_133655.1, from coordinate 157,495,159 downwards.
TGCATAAGATAATCATTAACCAGATATAAGTTGAAAATATGAAGTTACAAGATACTCCAATATACTTATATCTTTTTCGGATACTACTTGAACAACCACCATTCAAGGTATCATCAGTTTCAAAAGTTCATCATATAGATGAGACTACAAGAAAAGACTTGAATAGATTCAATCTTTGAAATATCATTATAAATAATGAAATTACGAGATACTTTATTAAGTCCCGATATATATATACATTTCATACACTCCTTGAAAACCTCTGTTATGAAAATTATAAACAGAGTTGCAATATCCAATGAATTTGGAAAGAAGAGAATTTTGGCATAAACCTGATATCTTGCTGATCAGGCAAAGATACCAATAAGTAACCTTTTCTACTAGTAGATGGTTGAATCCCCCACCGGTCATCACCCTGGCCTCATTAGGACCTTGTGCTGGACCGCCACCCGACCTCTTACGCGTTGATGGGCTGCCACCCAGCCACTTACACTTTGATAGACCGTACCCCGGCCTGTCGCTTATGCCGACTTAATTAGATGGACTTACTTCCCAAACGTTGGGTAAGTAATCAATTCATTTATCAAAACAATAACCTTGTTGCGAATATAAAATATACCACAAAGTCGGATCCCTTAGGTTTTGAGCGAGTATTTAAATCCCCTTCAAAAGAAGGATCTTAAATATAAAAAATGAGTTTTGGGATCCGCCCTAACTTTTAAAAATCATTTTGAAGACTCGAAAACATTTTTAAGAATGTTTGGAGTAATGCTGATTTAATAAAATAAATCAGTCCCAATATATTAGAAAATATCTGAATATTATTATTTAAATAATATTCCCATAAAGAATAATCTTTATAAAAATAATTGAAGTAGAAATTTTAAAACTCATACTTGAAATGAATATTAAATAACCAAAGATATACTTATACGAAAGTACGATCTTTATTTGAATAATCGAAAATAAGTTTGATTATCGAAACATTATTATTTAATAAAATAAAAATATTATTTAGTAAATAAGCGGAGTCATAAGTCCTCGAATGAATATTCAAAATAATATTCATTAAATAGAATAAACAGAGTCATAAGTCCTCGAATGAATGTTCAAGATAATATTCCTTAAATAAAATAAACCGAGTCATAAGTCCTCGAATGAATATTCAAAGTAATATTCATTAATAAAAATAAAGTTATCGAATAAACCTTATTCGATTAATAGTTTTGAAAACTATATCTATATATATATAAATATATATAATATACTCGGGAACATCGACTCCCGATTTTAGAAAATGTTCGCCTTTGGGTCCCCTATACTAAGGGTATACGCAACTACTACTTATCTCTAATATAGGTATTATGCAATTATAAGCATTGGAATTAACAGATAGATATCAAGATTACGAAATAGACATGCATATAAACCATATCAGCATGCTCCAATATATCGCAAGATTTTGCTAATAACAATCATGCATCTATCACAAGATAATGCATATACATATATACATCACAACAACAGTATAACGGGTAGAAAACTTGCCTGAGCGACTGGGGGTGATAAAAGGCTTGGGACGAGTCTGGTAACCTATAAACAACATATAAGTTGGAATTAAACCAAAGTCGCTTAAGAATCTATACTTTAACCAATTAGACCCTAACGTTCGCTTTTGCGCTTAACGATTCACTTAAATCGCTCGAGTACCCTCCGCTCCACCATTTTTAATAAATTAACCATTAAGAGTTTTAAGGTGATTCTTTCGCGAGTACCCTAACAACTGCCTAACCCACTTTAAATAATTGTTTCATACCCCCAATTAGTCATTTAAGGGCCTTAACCAAGGTTTCAAAGTAAGGCAAGGGGTAATGGATCGGTCGCGAAGCATCGTTACTTAAAACAGTCGTTTCTCCTAAACCGTTCATCGGATTGAAGCAAACCACATATCAAAATGAAGCTCGTAACATGAACTACCTAATCATCGCAATGGTCAAAACCTAACAGTGAGGTCACGGGTCCTGATGTTAAGAACAAAAGCAGTCTAAGGTAAATCGGGCATTACGACGGCTATGTTTACGTGATTACCAAATTTGTACAACTCCAAATCAATCCACAATCAATCCCACAATCATTACTACAACCAAACTCCATCCATACTCTACTACAACAGCCCCAACATCTCAAGTTCTCCAATTTATACTACTATAAATCATGAACTAAAAGCTTATACTTAAGTTTATTAACTAATAATCAACATTTACCACTCCAAAAATATTACAAAACCAACCAATCTCTAAATAATCAATAACCATGCTTCTCATGAACTAGACTACTCATAACAAGCTCTTAACATTCAATAATAATGCTAGGTCAAGAGATTATACCTTTCTTGAGAGTAGGAGTAACTAATGAGCTTGAAACAACCTTGGAAAATCCTTACTAAAGCTTTATCTAAACAAAAAACACAAGATCAAACTTTCATGTTCTTGAAAAACACTATTCACTCTCTGCTTGCATGAATTATTGGAAGAGATTATGAAGGAATTTGAAGCTTAGATTCATAGGATATCTATATCTATGTACAAGGAACCTTAGATAATTACCTCACTAATTAACAAGGCTTGGAACTTGAATTTGAATTTTTTCTTCTTTGAAAAAGAGATGAAGCCGAGAGCCTCTTGTTCGAAAGGTGAAGTCAACTTTGTGTTTTGTGTTTTTGATTTGTTTTGCTTGGTTGTTTTATTTTTGTTTTGATTAATTAACCTTTTAACCATGGTAAAATTTATGTGGCTTGTAATTAACCAACAATTCCTTCCCTTTTGGTCATGCTTATGTCATCCTCCTATGTCATCTTCCCACACTTGTCCTCTTCTTGTTGGTATGATGACATCATCATGACTAACCTCTTTGATTAACTCCTAATTACTTGGCTAATGATCGCTGATCTACTATACGGTTCGCTTAACTTTCGTTTTTGTAACACCCCCAAGTCCGGGGTCGGGGATCCGGGTTGTCACGAGTTCTATTTCCCTTAATAATACTTAATCTTAATAATCAACCAACTATTGCGTACTGTGACCCCACAATATATACACACACCACAAGTTATAGTCTCAGAGATGAATACCCAAAAATAACACAAGTCATTTTATTTCACAATTATAAACCATTTCACGTCAAAAGGGTTTCTGAATAATTTACATATTCTTTGCCATTATTACAATTGATAATATACATAAGTCTGGTTCATCAATAGTTGAAATCCTAGCCTATTGGTAGTTCCTACCTCAGCTACGGCGGCATCAACGCTTCCAGAAACTACGGAACGTTTCCTAACCGCTTGCGAATTGGAAGCTTGGTCATGTTCATCTTTTCTATCTGTTGTTGTGTGATGAAAGAAGAAAGCAAGGGTGAGCAACAAGCCCGCCGAAATAATATGTATAATAATTAACAATATATGAGCATTCTCATAGTACTCATGAAAGTCTTGGTCAAGAAGAAATGAACCAAGTTGATATCTTAACGCGACCAAGTCGTAAAATATTCAGTATATATATACATATATACTTTTCACAATCTTTGAAATCCTCTGACATGTATAATATACACAGAGTTCCAGTTTATAACTGTATAAAAATATCGTTGCAAGTTGATCTCATATATCTAACCTTGTCTCAACGTTTTTCAGAAAATCTTTGTCATTCATAAGATAATCATTAACTGGATATAAGTTGAAAAGATGAAGTTACAAGATACTCCAATATACTTATATCTTTTCCGAATACTACTTGAACCACCACCGTTCAAGGTATAAACAGTTTCGAAAGTTTATCACATAGATGAGACTACAAGATAAGACTTGAATATATTCAATCCTTGAAATGTTGTTTAAAAGAAATGAAGTTACGAGATACTTCATTTGAGGGAAATATCATTATAACCGTTTGACCCTGACAATGCCTCAGCAATCACCCATCCGTAGCCTTTCGATCGAATGCTCCGGGTAGTATTGCAGAAATATCCAAACTGGATGATGAACTCATTAAGGGAGTTTGCCGCGCTAGGAAGACCACTTACGATGATCAGTCGCAGTAGTACAACCCCACCATTTTCTACATGTAGAGGAGAACCTGTCGGATTTACTTGTCAACCGAACACTGGACTCCTAAGGAATGGACCGTCTTAGCGGAACTTCCAGGCCATTTGGGCCAATATAATAAGGCTGGGCCGGCGCCACTCGACCACTTACGCCACTCCTAGTTCAGATGAAATCCATGACTCTGAAACGTAAAGCTCGTCTCCCCTTTCCCCAAGTAGGAACTTGTTGATACGACTCCACCAAGAAGTCGCATCTAGTTGGAAAGAAAAACTCACCGATATTTCCCAGGCGATGCCTGTTAATAGATTAACTTATTCCAAGAATTTTACTTCCCGAGTGTTGGGTAAGTAATAAAAAACTCTTTTATCAAAACAACAACCTTGTTGAGAATATAAGAATACATCACGGAGCCGGATCCCTCAGATTTTTGAGCGAGTATTTAAATCCCTTTCGAAAGGAAGATTTTAAATTTGACAACGAGTTTTGGGATCCGCCCTAACTTTTAAAATCATTTTGAAGACTCGAAAACATTTTTAAGAATGTTTGGAGTAATTCTGATTTAATAAAATAAATCAGTCCCGATATATTAGAAAATATCTTAATATTATTATTTAAATAATATTCCCACAAGGATAATCCTTATAAAAATAATTAAAGTAGAAGTTTTAAAACTTATACTTGAAATGAATAATAAATAACCAAAGATATACTTATACGAAAGTACGATCTTTATTTGAATAATCGAAAATAAGTTTGATTATCGAAACATTATTCTTTAATAAAATAAAGAATATTATTTAATAAAAGAAGTGGAGTCATAAGACCTCGAATGAATATTCAAAATAATATTCATTTAATAAAATAAGCGGAGTCATAAGTCCTCGAATGAATATTCAAAATAATATTCATTTAATAAAATAAGCGGAGTCATAAGTCCTCGAATGAATATTCAAAATAATATTCATTAAATAAAATAAAGTTATCGAATAAACCTTATTCGATTAATAGTTTTGAAAACTATATCTATATATATATATATATATAAATATATATATATTATACTCGGGAACATCGACTCCCGGTTTAGAAAATGTTCACCTTTGGGTCCCCTATACTAAGGGTATACGCAACTACTTCTTATCTCTAGCATAGGTATTATGCAAATTATAAGCATTTGAATCAACAATTAGATATCAAGATTATAAAACAGACATGCATATATACCATATCAGCATGCTCCAATATATCGCAAAATTTGCTAATAACAATCATGCACTTATCACAAGATAATGTATATACATATATTTACATCACCACAACAGTATAACGGGTAGAAAACTTGCCTGAGTGCTCCGGGGGTAGACTTAAGCTTAGAGTGGGTCCGGTAACCTATGAACAACAACATAAGCCGGAATTAAACCACGGTCGCTTAAGAAACTAGACTTTAACCAATTGAACCCTAACGTTTGCTTATGGTCATTTTTACGCTTAACAAATCACATAAGTCGTTCGAGTATCCTCGGCTCCACCATTTTTAATAAATTAACCGTTATGAATTTTAAGGCGACGCTTTCGCGAATACCCTACCAACTGCCTAGTCCACTTTACATAATTGTTTCATACTCCAGTAAGTCATTTAAGGGCCTTAACCAAGGTTTCAAAGTAAGGCGAGGGGTAATGGTTCGTTCGCGAAATGCCGTTACTTAAAATGGTCGTTTCTCCTAAACCGTACATCGGATTCAAGAGAACCACATATCAAAACGAAGCTTACGACATAATCTAACTAAACATGGCAAAGTCACAGATTCAATAGTTAGCTCTCTGTCCCGAACACTAAGAACAAGCAGTTGTATGAAATTGGGCATTACGACGACTATGTTTACGCGATTACCAAGTTTTAAACCACTCCAAACAACCACCATTCAACTCACAACCAACAATACAACCAACCCTCATCCAAACCTTACTATATCAGTCCCCAAACCTCAAGATTTTCCAATTTATACAACCCCACACATGAACTACTAGCTATACTTAAGTTTCATTAACTATAAACAAGATTTCAATATATAAATCACTACAAATCCAATCCAAACTCTAAACACACAAGCATCATGCTTCTCATTTACTATAACCATCAAAACCATAATAATACTTAAAGTAAAGCTAGGGTTTGGAGGTGTTATACCTTCCTTGGAGTGATTAGAGTAGCTAGGAAGTCTTAGGAAGCCTCCTACAAGCTTGATCTTTCCAAAGAAATCAAGAACACAAAGTTAGGTTTTGAAGTTTCTAAAACTCAGATTGAAAGAACTGTCAAAACAAAGGTCTTACCATGCTTATTTAGACGAGACTTGTGAACAAGAGTTGTAGGCCATCTCAATACCTTTCCAAAGAGCTATAGAACATACTATTTGCGTGAGGATTGAAGGAGATATGGTAGTTTGAAGTTGCTGCTCTGGTTTTGGCCGAGAGCTTTTGTTCTTGGAAAGCAAAAGTCAACTTCTAATTTGTGTTTTGTGTTTTTGATTTGTTTTGCTTGGTTGTTTCCTTTTGTTTTGCTTAATTACCTTTTAACCATGGTAAAATTTGTGTGGCTTGTAATCAACCAACAATCCCTCCATTTGTCATGCTTATGTCACCATGTCTGTGTCATCCATTTGCCACATGTCTCTTCCTTGTGGTTTGATGATGTCACAATCCTTGGCTTCTTGTACAAGCTTGTCTCTTGGTCGCTTATTTGTTTTACGGTTCTCTTAACTTTCGTTCGCGTTTATCGTTTGAGAGATCATACTCGGGATCTTATTACTTGGGTTCCCCTAAACCCTTCTTAATAATTGATATTCCTTTTATGATCCTCTCTTATAATCCTTGAATTTAAATCTTTTTAATCATGTTACCTTATACCCAATTCTTTCGGTATCTGGTGGATTTTTGGGAAAAATCAAAGTGTTCGAATTTGGATTCTGACGATCTTTACATACACTTATTTACTTTATGGAGTACTAATACGATCTTAGAATTTCCATAGCAGTACTCCTATATAGCGTGTTCTGATAATTTTCCTTAATCAGCATCATCAGCAAAAGTTACTATTCATCTGTGTTCAAAAAAAAATTCCAAAAATTGGGGTTATTACAGTTTTCGTTTATCGTTTGAGGGATCATACCCGGGATCTTATTACTCGGGTTCCCTTAACCTTTCTCAATACATTATATTTCTTGAATTTAAATCATTTTTATCCTGTTACCTTATACTCAATTCTTTCGGTATCTGATGGATTTTTGGGAAAAATCAAAGTGTTCGAATTTGGATTCTGACGATCTTTACATACATTTATATACCATATAGAGTACTAATAAGATCTCAGAATAACAATAAAAGAACCTCTACAAAGTGTGGCATGAAAAGTTTTCTTATTCAACATAATCAGCAAAATCACTATTCATAAGGGTTACAAAAAGTCCAAAATTTTGGGGTTATTACAGTTTCCCCTCCTTAAAAGGATTCCGTCCCAGAATCAAATAGAAAACAAATGGGGGTACTTTTCTAGAATTGCGCTCTCTAGTTCCCAAGTTGATTCTTCCACATTATGATTCTGCCATAGCACTCTGACTAGCTTGATCACTTTGTTCTGAAGCACCTGCTCCTTCTTATCCATAATCTTTACTGGTTTCTCCACGTAAGTCAGATCTGGTTGCATATCCACCTACTCGTACTCCACTGTGTGTCTGGCATCCCGATGATACTTCCTTAGCATTGACACATGGAACACATAATGAACTTGTTGTAGGTTCGGGGGTAAGGCTAGCTCGTAAGCCAACTTCCCAATCCGTCTTAGTATCTCAAAAGGTCCAATGTATCTTGGACTTAGTTTCCCTTTCTTTCCGAACCTCATTAATCCCTTCCAAGGGAATACCTATAACAGCACTAGGTCCCCTACTTCCTATTCTTTGTCCTTTCGTGTCAAATCAACATACTTCCTATGTCCATCTTGGGCTACTACCAGCCGTCCTCTGATTAGATCTATTATATCCTTGGTCCTTTGGACTACTGCGGGTCCGAGCATCTTACGCTCTACAACTTCATCCTAACATAAGGGAGATCGACATTGTCTTCCCTCAAGGATCTCATAAGGCGACATCTCGATAATGACATATGATCTATTATCGTAAGAAAACTCAATCCGCGATAAATGATCATTCCAATTTCTTTCAAGTCTATTGCACAGACTCTCATAATAGCTTCTAGCACTATAGCTTTTGCTTCTCAATACTCCTTTTCTTGTTCGTAGTCATTACTATCTTCCGTACATAATACTATACTGGTTACACTTTTGCTCGTTAGTATTCTATAACCTTTTAATAACCGCGTCAACCTTAGTATCATGAACGCGTTAGATTCGGAATACCACCGCACTGATACTACTTCCTTTTGCTGCTTCCATCTTCAAAAGCTTGATCTATCGTATAGAAGTAAAAGATTTTATTGAGAGATCACTATGATCATGAACACTTGTTCTATTGCATAGTTAGTAAAGAAGGTGGCCAGCCTTTAGTACTTGACAAGCAATTAAACAATATGTGATATCCTACTAGGCTTCTATCACACAGATAGATAGTCATTCGGCAATACCTCCCCTTCTGGAAGGGTTGTTCTTCTCAGCTTATACAAAATGAAAAGGAGAGAAAAGAACGAATTGAAGAGAATTGTATATGAAAAAAATACTGCCACAAATATCTGGCTTGGAATCTACCTCTGAACTATAGAGGTTTGTCGTAGGAGAACAAAACATAACTGTATATATATCAACATCAAGTATTATAGCATCGCATTTCACGTGCCAGAATATTTACTATACCGTCCATCATTCCATGGATCCATGCTCTTGCTCGAGCTCATAAACACTCACTTTTGAAACTCCCTCAACATTGAAACTCGAATAAGGGATTTCATTCTAGACATCATTGTTACTAGAATTCTATGCTTGCACTGCAACCTTCCTCGTATAGTAATACGACTCTCTATTCATAAGAGGGAATAAATATATAATAAGTAAATACTCCACTAGGTAGTATATCAATGATAACTTATATATCAACACGACCACATTAGGGGTACTCAATCTCAACATCCATTCCAATACAACTCTCACGGCTGTAATCGGCTCATTACTCGCAGAATCATTGTTGCATTACTATGGTCCACCACTGACCTACTGTAGTCATTCATTTCTATGAAATCTTAATAGCTAACCATACGGAGTCTATACATGTCGTATCGAATTCTTCTAAGGAGGCAACATTATCACCATTCCATGATTCATGAAGAACACTCCTGAACTTGGCGTACATATGGCATGAAGCAGATAAATTTGCAGAAGAGTTTCAATAAAAGCAATGATAGCAGGTTAATACCATTATTAACCATATATCTTTATTAGGAGACATGAAGCTCAAAGGTTCATTTAGTCCTTTTGTAATATGGTCCTGGCTTATCTCAAGATATGACCTTATAAGATAGATAGCCCGCTCACGGCGATTTCATAAATTAAATCTTTACCAAACTACTATCACGGTTGAGTATCGCACAATCATCAGAAGGAATGTCAATCTTTCAAACCATAATACAATCTTCACGGCTTTAACCATTATCACTGTATTCCTCTGGCACGAGCACCGATAATTGTCTTCTTACACTTAAAATGTCTGCCACCTCTTTGGCGTTTCCTGATAGTAATATTTCCTTATAATCAATGTCATTTTAACCACCTTCACTAAATTTTCTACCTCATTTCAAATCACTGCTTATGTAAAAATGCTTTTCTTAAGTCCTCGTGATAAAAAAAATTCACCATTTTTCCATAAGTCACTGCCTTAGTCTTTTAAATGTAAACATTATCATGGCTGACTCCCGATCGTACTTAGGACGTCTTTTATCTTGGGCCCTTCTTGCTTTAACAATTCCTACCTCCATTGGTTCAATCTATACTTCTTATGGTTTAACACATGCCCACCTGGCGTTATTATAATTACGCCATTTTTTCCTTTATCAAATTTCTATTCTTGAGAACTTTGAATATTACCTTTCTCCTTATAAAACCTCTAAGGTTATCCTTAAATTGTTCCTCCTGTATTCCCTAGATACAGGGCATATCAAAATATCATTTACTAATACTAGAACCATTGTTTATACACTTCTGAAAAATTTCTCCACTGATCCTTAAAGGTTGTGGTTACCTTAATCCTTTCCAATTCATACTGTCAAAAATCATACGGTCCCTATTAAGGGTGAAATGCCAACCTTCATGCATTCTCCTATGGTTCATCTCAAGTTATCAAAGTTATATCCTTAATTCCACTTTTAATAAGGTACTTGCATCCTTTCATGGATAAATCAAGTCATATATCCTTGATAGATTATCTTATTCAACCATTCCCACCCAGATAGTCTATACCAATTTCACAATAGCATCCTTATTCAAACTGAGGTCAACCCCTCTGGCCTTCAAAAGATAACAATGGTTACCCGCTTTTCTTTCCTAATTTGGTAATGACAACAGGGATGTTCTGGAAGATATTGGTCTTGTTCAACGTGAACTTCTTCTTAATAATTCCTCATTTACTTTTGTTGTTTATCTCAACAGTCATCTCAATGTTGGGATATCTTTTATACCCGGCGTCTCCCTTTCTGGGTATCATGCCACCGGTCTTACACTTCACATTCTTGAAGGTCACTTCCTTCATCCAATTTTCCTAATTTCTTACTTTCTTGTCTCCTCAGTCTATCCGCGTCTCATTATTTATCCTTCAAACTATCTCAAGGTTTCCTCGAATCTTCCCAACTTACAGGGGATAAAATATATGTATCTCTTATGCCTTCAACCATCAACTTTAACTTATGGTGAATCACTCTCATCCTGACGAATACATACTTTTCTATTTCTATTGCTACGAGTATTTAGGGTTTCCTCATACCCAACTCCCTTATCATTCCTCAAACTCTATTCTCTTTATTTTCCTTTCCACTTCAGTTTCTTTTTATTTTCTTTTCTATTACAATCATTTCATGAACCCACTACTCATTGAATTCAAATATCACGTCATTCTGGGATTCTTGTCATCAGAACGAATCTTGACAACTTTTACAACTTAGCTTCATAATTCATCATACTCGTCCACCATTGTTCTGGCTCTAAAGCTTTTACACTATCTCCATAACCTTGGGAATTACTTTCCCAAAAACCATTGACTGGACTTTAATCAGTTTATTCTAACCTCTGGCTCCGTGCCTTTCTTTGTCTTTCACCAGTGGGTGGCCTCTCTCTTAGGAGGGTAAGTGACAAAAACAGTCTTTTGTGCTTCGTCAATCATTTAGAATCTCAAATGATTCCTATATTTCCTTTAGCCAGGCTCTCGCCTCTACTGGGTTCGCTTGTTCCTTGGAATTCTGAGAGCTTAGCGACTTAAAGGTCCTGAAAGAATTTCCCACTGCACTGTCTCCTCATGGTGGTGGTTGGGGATAATAGTCTAAGTTCTTTTTAGACAGGTCCATGAATTGCCGTATAGGAGTACCGTCTCGAGTCACCTTTCCTTACTCGATTTTCTATTTCCTTAGTATAAAATGTTTCATCCTTCTCCCATACTTGGGGTTATCTTATACATTAAAATCCTTGTTTTCCAGTTCATTATGTTATGGGCTTCTTTTTTCTTAATGGCAACCTCCCTGACTATCACATTCGGGGTTTGCCTTAAATCTTATTCCTCGAGCTATGGATTTCATCTAAGATCCAGTTCTTAAGCTCTTAAATGTTTGGAACCCAAATTCTGTAGGAATACCTCGTTATTCCCTTATCATCTTTCTTGGTATTAATCTTTTCTCCAGTCATTGACTCTCTGCCTTCATTCAACACTTTTTCTTGGCACAATATGATCTTTTTCGATAATTTGGGCTACTTTGCAATCTCAAACAGCGTTTCGGTACCGGCCCCGGTAACCTTCACTTCTATTTCCATTTTCTCAAAATCTCTTATCAACTTTCCTAAAGACATTTTCATCTTGAGGATCTCCTTTATACTAAGGGCATTAGCCAGCATTTTGGCTTTCCCTGGATGATAAAGAATCTCATAATCGTAATCCTTGATTAGCTCTAACCACCTCCTTTGGCGCATGTTGAGCTCTTTCTACGTGAAAATGCACTAGAGCACTTATGGCTTGTGTAAATCTCGCACTTCTCTCCATACAAGTAGTGCCTCCAATATTTAGGGCAAAACTATTGCCACGAGCCAAAGCTCATGGGTGGGGACATCAAATTTTATATTCCCTTAATTGTCTTGACGCGTACGCGATTACCTTACTGTGCTGTATTAGAAGCACCCTAATTCCTTATGCGAAGCGTCATCACACATCACAAAATCTCCTCTTCCATCCGGCAATGCCAATATAGGGGCCATCACCAACCTTTGCTTTAGTTCTTAAAAGCTTTTCTCGCATCTCTCTGTCCATTCGAACTTCTCAGTCTTACGAGTAAGCCGCGTTAAAGGGGCTACTATCTTTACAAACTTGAACGAACCTCCGGTAGTGACTGGCCAATCCTACCTCTAGTAGTCGCCCTAACCATGGTCATCAATTCCTCAGTGATCCTTTATTCATTCTTCTCAGGATCCTTCTCAGCAATAATCCCTTCTAGGACAACATCCTCAACCGCTACATCCTCAATATGAACATCATCCGGTCTCGTGTTAGGACGCTCTATCGGATCCACAATCTGATCTCCAATACCTAATAAAATATCATCGTGTTGTTGCTCCTCAACCTCAGGGTTCGGAGTCCCGCTACCATATACGATAACGAACTACGCCTCTATCACGATATTTATAAGGGTTCCCCTAAGGGTTTTAACTGTTAGTACTTCGTTAAGTAGTCCGACTATGAACTTGGCAAGAGTTCTTATTTATCTTAGTGAACTTATTATTTTAACGTCACTTCATCTCTGAGGTTTATAATGCTTAGCTCTGATACCATTTCTGTAACACCCCCAAATCCGGGGTCGGGGATCCGGGTTGTCACGAGTTCCATTTCCCTTAATAACACCTAATTCTTAATAAACAATCATCTACTGCGTACTGTGAAACCACAATATACACACACACCACAAGTTATAGTCTCAGAGATGAATACCAAAAATAACACAAGTCATTTTATTCCACAATTATAAGTCATTACACCTCAAAAGGGTTTCTGAATAAATTTACATATTATTTGCCATTATTACAATTCATAAATGTACATAAATCTGGTACAAAAAAAGTTGAAAGCCTAGCCTATTGGTAGTTCCTACCTCAGCTACAACGGCATCAACGCCTACAGGAAACTGCGGAACGTTTCCTATCCGCTCACGAATTGGGAGCTTGTTCATGTTCATCATGTCTATCTGTTGTTGTGTGATGAAAGAAGAAAGTAAGGGTGAACAACAAGCCCACCGAAATAATATGTATAATAATTAACAATATATGAGCATTCTCATAGTACTCATGAAAGTCTTGGTCAAGAAGAAATGAACTAAGTTTGATATCTTAACGCGACCAAGTCGCAAAATATTCAGTATATAAGTATATATACATTTCAAAATCTTAGAATCCTCTTCCATGCATAATATACATAGAGTTCCAGTTTATAACTGTATAAAAATGTCGTTGCAAGGTGATCTCATATATCTAACCTTGTCTCAACGTTTTTGTGAAAATCTCTGTCATGCATAAGATAATCATTAACCAGATAAAAGTTGAAAAGATGAAGTTACAAGATACTCCAATATACTTATATCTCTTCCGGATACTACTTGAACTACCATCATTCAAGGTATCATCAGTTTCAAAAGTTCATCACATAGATGAGACTACAAGAAAAGACTTGAATAGATTCAATCTTTGAAATATCATTATAAATAATGAAGTTACGAGTTACTTCTTTAAGTCCCGATATATATACACCTATATATATACATTTCATACACTCCTTGAAAACCTCTGTTATGAAAATTATAAACAGAGTTGCAATATCCAATGAATTTGGAAAGAAGAGAATTTTGGCATAAACCTGATATCTTGCTGATCAGGCAAAGATACCTATAAGTAACCTATTCTACTAGTAGATGGATGAATCTCTCACCGGTCATCACCCTGGCCTCATTAGGACCTTGTGCTGGATCGCCACCCGGCCTCTTACGCATTGATGGGCTGCCACCCAGCCACTTACACTTTGATAGACCGTACCCCGGCATGTCGCTTATGCCGACTCAATTAGATGGACTTACTTCCCGAACGTTGGGTAAGTAATCAATTCATTTATCAAAACAGCAACCTTGTTGCGAATATAAAATACACCACAGAGCCATATCCCTCAGGTTTTGAGCGAGTATTTACATCCCCTTCGAAAGGAGGATCTTAAATATAAAAAATGAGTTTTGGGATCCGCCCTAACTTTTAAAAATCATTTTGAAGACTCGAAAACATTTTTAAGAATGTTTGGAGTAATGCTGATTTAATAAAATAAATCAGTCCCAATATATTAGAAAATATCTGAATATTATTATTTAAATAATATTCCCACAAAGAATAATCTTTATAAAAATAATTGAAGTAGAAGTTTTAAAACTCATACTTGAAATGAATATTAAATAACCAAAGATATACTTATACGAAAGTACGATCTTTATTTGAATAATCGAAAATAAGTTTGATTATCGAAACATTATTCTTTAATAAAATAAAGAATATTACTTAGTAAATAAGCGGAGTCATAGGTCCTCGAATGAATATTCAAAATAATATTCATTAAATAGAATAAACAGAGTCATAAGTCCTCGAATGAATATTCAAGATAATATTCCTTAAATAAAATAAACCGAACATAAGTCCTCGAATGAATATTCAAAGTAATATTCATTAATAAAAATAAAGTTATCGAATAAACTGTTGTGCATATGTTGTGTACTTGATGATTTCATAAACAAAACATCTAAGTAGATTTTACTTAGTGAAATTATGTAGCACTCGACGGATAAGAGTTATAGTCCCGACGGATAACTCATTATAGTCCCGACGGATGATTAACTTATTATCCATCGAGTGAGTAGCTTATGTAATAATAAGTTTGTAGCACAGTTATGTATGCACCTTTGTATAGAATCTGTAGTAGCATATAAGTCATGTTAACTTTAACTAGATATGCAGGATAGGTTGATTAATTGTACATAAATGATGTCTTGTAATTCTACATAAGTGAAATAGAGTCAAGTGCCAAAATAGCTACCGACGGATGATTAACAAAGCCATTGATGGATGATCAAATGACTATCAACGGATGTTTAATATAGCAGTCGATGGATGATCAATTAAACCATCAACGAATGTTCTAAAAGTCGACGGATGATTGTTAGGTCCCAATGTGTTTGTAGAAGGGGGGGTTGAATACAAACAGTACCGAATAATCGAATTAAATGCGGAATAAAAAATGTGAAACAAAATTCAAGTTAAATAAAAATATTATTAAACTTGAAAGGTGTTACAACAACTGTATCGATTACAAGGAATTAATCTCAAATTAATTATCACAAATCTAGAATAAATTCGACATGAACTTTTTCTATTTTTGTAATAAAAAGATTCAAATGCTAAACGCAATTTGAGATTAAGTTCTAGGGATTTTGATCCGCTAGATTGTTACACAAGAACAAGATAAATAATTCTAGTGGTTTGGATTTAACATTAACAAACTAGAAATTGATCTTGAATTTCTGCAGATAAAAGATGATATTTTTCAGAGGCGGCTGCTTTCTTTTGTTCTTGTCTTTCTGTTTGAATGAATGATTGATATGCTGCTTCTCTGCTTCTATTTAAATCAACAAAACCAATAGAATTGACTTGGCATGACAATCCTATAGCTGGCAAGACTTTCGGTAGGACAATTGAATGAACTAGCAAGACAATCTGAATGAACTAGCATGACAATCAGAATGAACTAGCATGACAATCAGAATGAACTAGCAAGACAATCATCCTCCTAGAGTAACTTTCGGTATGACAATGGAAAATGGCCTAGCATGACAATCGGTATGACAATCCTGATTGTCATGCTAGTTCATTTTCAATTGTCTTGCTGATTTAATGCTTGAATTTAATCCAATTAAGCTTCTGAAAATTCCTAAAATTCCTAGAATTAATTCAGAATTAATTAATCAATTAATTCAATTAATAAATAAATTATTCTTCGCAGATATAATTTATTTTCTTAATTAAATTAGATGACTTAATTAATTAATAGAGAATTAATTCTAGTCTTGAGCAGCAACCATTCTTCTGCAAATCTTCTGAAAATCACTGAAAATTATGAATCAATTCCACCACTTCAACGTTGACACTCGATGTACTGTCTGGTTCATGAGTGACTAACTTCCGTGACGTTTCTTCATGTCTTGACTCTGACACTTTGATTTTCTTCAGATTAAATCCTTGTAATTAATTGATACTCTGACGAGATCTCTGTCACTTGATTAAATCCACGATCTTGATTTATATCACTGAGGCATGATCAACTTCTTGAACTTCTTCCAGTGAATTACCTCCTCAAGTCTGTAGATGAACCTTGTTTCTGAATCCTTTGACAGATATTATTTTGCGAGATCTCTCTGACGGTCAATCCACTATTTACTTATTACATTCTTATTTGAGTTGAGTTGAATCCTCGAATATACAAATAGGCTATGACATATGACTTACAATCTCCCCCTATTTGTTTGTTAGACAATAACACACAAATACCTAGAGGATAACTCAACTAACAAATAAGAAAAAGATATAAATATACATGCAAAGTAAATAGTAGAAAAGTTCTGGATGAGATTTAACATTTTCCAGATTCCAAGTAGATGTTCCTCTAGACTGAACATATCTTCAAGTAGTTCCATCTTCATTTGTACAACCACATTTCCTGTTGAGAAGCCCATATCTCTTGCTTCTCCCCCTATGAGAATCAACTGATTAAAGAAGATCACCTTCGTTTTACCAACTCTCCCGTACAATAGGATCCGCAGATAAAAACCAATGGTACTCCCCTAACAGATTCTTCCCTTACTAGGAAATCACCTTGTGTTTACCACCTCTCCCGTACAATAGGATCCGTAGTTACAAACAACAATGGTGTGGTGTAGTGTACATTTTTAGGATCTTTTTCTTCCTCCCTGCTATTTCTCCCCCTTAGTTGAGGAATCCTCCAAACTATTACTTAAGCTTTTATCTCCCCCTTAAAGAAGGAATGTATGCCGTCGTCTGAAGGAGTTCTCATATTTCACTTGGTTGGAAAAGAAATAACAAGTAGTTTCTCTTTCTTCCTCACTGTGAGTGTGTGATTCTGTTTAGTGTACCTCACATGTGTTTCACTCTTCTCTCCACTCGTGTTTACACTCTTTCTCACAAGTGTATCACTCTTCTCTCATAGCTCCAAAAATCAGCTGTACCTGCAAGGAAAATCACCTTAGCCATCCTTAAGGAGGTCACAGGTGGTGCAATGGGAGTTCACAAATCCCCATCCTTGTTAAACTCGTCAGATGAATCTGAGTCATAATTTACAAGTTGCTAGTTTCCCTTTTAGGGTTCCAGATTTGAATTCTGGGAAGGTAAACAATGATCCAACGAATTTAGCATAAAGATCAAAGTTCCCTTCTAATGTCTGTGAAGACATTTCCTTGTGACTTATCAGGTAATATCTGAATCATTGTCAACAAGTTGCCGATCTGCACCTATGTCAGATCCACTATCCGCAGATGCATCCAGGGGATTTAAGCCTGGGGAGGTAGACACTGACCACTGACATATGGCTTTTGGATCAGTATCCTCTCCTAACACCTGTAAAGGCAATTGGTCCACTAACGAACCTTGAACAATCGAATCTGACCTTAAAATGGTCGAAACTCTTGTTTCCGTCAACTCATCCTTTGTGTGTGTAACCTCTCCTTGTGCATCAAGAATTGATTATGTTTGAAGTGGTGACACTACATCGGATACCTTGGCCGACAGGCAAAATTCAATAGATGCACCCTGTTGAGAGAATTAATCTAGTAACTGATTTTGTGCCTTTTCAACCATTACATCTTTTTGAGAAGATGTATGGGGGTTAGCAGTTGTCTCGGTTTAAATACTACTCATCTATGTAGGAGACAGAGCTACTGGGTTGACTACAGAACCTTCCTTATGTGGTGCACTAGGCACTATCTCCCTCACGCTCATTCATACTACTTTTAGTGGTAAAAGAGTGTTGGTTGGTTCTGTTTTTGTGTTTGTCTTTACAGTCTGGGATAGACGTTGTGGGTTTTCAACCTCATGACTGTCAATGAAAGAAAGTCATTGGAGACTGAACCTGTATCATAGAACATATGGTAATAGAGAGAAAATGATTTACAATAGTGATTTCAAAAGATTTTACATGAAATAAGAAATCACTAATGTAGAAAGAAGTTTAAATTTTTTTTTTAAAATGAATGAGTTTTTGATAAAACATTGATCACTTAGGGTAAAGTCTAAGTAATTCTCATTCATGTCAAAAGCTTACAAATATCTGCAACATAATGTTAACAACATATCATTGACCGATACTTGTCAAGTACTTTAGATACTAATTGTTATGTTGCATAATTATGACGACTCTACTAGTTCATATAAAATTACAATTTCTGTTAGAGTGCCATACCATGTCCTTGACGATTGCTTGAGCAGTATACTAGTTCATACCAACCTGAAGTGAGATTGTGAAGAAGAAATTGCATAGTCCAATAGATCTGCAGCTGCAAAGTCCATGAACTGTGGTGCATTGACTTCCTCTTTTGACTTACCAATCAGGAGTACACTTGTACACATCTTACTAGAGTACAATTCCAAGTGTAATGTGCAGCAGGTGTCTGATATGTCGTAATATTCTCAAGTCTCGTCACTGGTGCTATATGTTAGATGATGCTTCCTGATAATAACCTAGCACAATATACAAAATTATAATGATAACATTCCCAGCTTG
Organism: Apium graveolens; assembly: GCF_009905375.1. Taxonomy (NCBI): domain Eukaryota; kingdom Viridiplantae; phylum Streptophyta; class Magnoliopsida; order Apiales; family Apiaceae; genus Apium; species Apium graveolens. The sequence continues at coordinate 157,475,995 of NC_133655.1, read as the reverse complement.
CAAACAGCCATATCCCTCGGATAAACCTTTGCTGTTATCTCCAAAGGTAACCATGGGGCCAGCTTTCTCAACCACATTTGATAGCAGGGCTCTATCTCCGGTCATATGTCTTGATGATCCACTGTCAAGAATCCACACTACCGGTTATACTTGTTTAATGCCCTGCACTACAAATGGATTAGACCTTCTTCGGAACCCAAACTTGGTTGGGCCCGGCATACTTGTAGAATTGTCCTTTGTCAGGCAAAACAACATTTTTAATTTTAATTGTCTCAACTTTCTCAATGACTGAACATTTGACCTTGTAAACAGCCTTAACAAATTTCTGTTTAAGCTTAGGCACAAATGTCTCCTTTCTAGCCTTAGAAGGACTAGCAGTCTTAGACCTATCATGCTTCATGTTATTCACATGCTGACGAGGAGTAGTCTTATCATTAGACACATGCTTACCATTAAAATAAGCATATATCATATTAAAAGCACAAGACATACAATTAGCAACACCACATGCTTTATGAGAGTGATTAACAGCAGGCAATTTATGCATGGTAGACATGGCATTATTGTTATCCAACTCATATGTGTCTGAGTTAGTCTCAGTTGCTTTCACAACTTTGACTGGAACTTTCGACTCACTTGACTTGGAAACAATCTTCTCATAAGCATGATCCTCAGCACATATTTCTTCTTGAATAACAGAAGAGGTCGCATCAAATGGTTCAGCAATTGATGCTTTATAGAGGGGTTCATCAACACCCTTAAGCACATGTGGTACTTCCCTCCCTTTAGCACATACATGAGGAGGGGAGTTTATGCCTAATTCTCCAATAGCAGCATTGTAATCATAACCTATTCCAGATGTTTGATTAACAGCTTGCTTACTGTAGAACTCTTTAGCCTTCGAACAAGAATTGAAGTAGGCTCTAACCTTAGTCTCAAGACCGGTGATCTTGTCTTTGAGAATAGTTTCGAGTTTTCTATAACAGTCAACTCTATTCTCTAGAAAAGATACCTGTTCTTTTAATTTGTCTTGATTAATGTGCACAAGTCTTAATTCATTGACCTCTTTCTCAAGGTCTGTGATCTGTAAACTTAACAGTTCATTATCACGACGTGCACAATCTAAGTTACCTCTTAGATGATAAACCATTTCAGCATCAGAAAGTTTTACCTCTATTCTTGACGATGAAGCTTTTCCATCAATAGCCATAAGAGCAAGATTTCCTTCATCTTCATCTTCACTGTCAGTATCATCCCAGCTTCTTCCTTTTGCCAGATAAGCCCTTTCAGAGTTCTTTCTTACTTGCTTTGGCTTCCTACATTCTGTGGCAAAGTGTCCCAACTCATTGCAGTTATAGCATCTAATGGTGCTCCGATCAACCATTCCTGTTTTGTACCCACCACTGCTGGTGTTAGAGGATGAAGATCCACCTTTCTGGAATTTGTTGTAGTTGGACTTGTACTTAAGCTTGGGATTCCTCCTGAATCTGACATGGGAGAATCTCTTGACAATTTGGGCCATTGATTCATCTTCCAATTGCTCCAGCTCTTCCAAGGAATAAAAATCATCACTTGATTGATTTGTAGTAGGAGGATCATATTCTGCTACTAACTCATTTTCCTCACCCTTGGAAAACTGTACCATTCTTTCTAACTGTTGAGATTGTTGTTGTTGTTGACCTTCAGCTACAAGTGCAGTAGATGTGCTGACCATTCTATCCTTCCCGTAGACTTCCTTCTGTTGAATCTGCTCCAACTCATAGGTTTTTAACACTCCATAGAGCCTGTCCAAAGAAATCTCACTCAGATCTCTAGCTTCTCTAATGGCAGTGATTCTATGTTCAAGATGAGCTGGCAGTGTTAAAAGGAACTTTTTGTTGACCTCCCTGATTGAATAATACTTTCCATTGATGTTCAGGTTGTTGATCAACGCATTGTACCTCTCAAACACTTCAGTAATTCCTTCTCCTGGATTTGATTTGAAATGTTCATATTCAGAGGTTAGGATTTCCAACTTGTTCTCCCTAACTTCCTCTGTGCCTTCATTAATCACCTCAATAGTTTCCCACATGTGTTTGGAATTTTTACAGTTCATCACATGTCTGTTCATCAAGGGATCAAGGGAATCAATTAATATTAATTGAAGGCTGGCATCCAAGGAGGCTTCTTCCTTCTCAGCAGGAGTAAAATCTTCAGGCTCTTTTGGATAGGTTCTAGCTTCAGTAGTCACCACACCATCTATTATTACCTCCGGTTCAATAACCATCGGAGTTTTTATACCCTTCTTTAACAAGTTTGAATATTTGGGATTTGCAACTTGTAAAAATAATAGCATCTTCTTCTTCCACATGATATAATTCTCTTTATCAAATTGTGGAATTTTAACGGTTCCAACTTTATGTGAAGTCATTATGAATTTTTGAATAAATAAAAATTCAAGGAGTTGAAAAATCACAAAAGTCTAGGATCTTGATTTGTTCGTTAATCAGAAGGCTCTGATACCAATTGTTAGGTCCCAATGTGTTTGTAGAAGGGGGGGTTGAATACAAACAGTACCGAATAATCGAATTAAATGCGGAATAAAAAATGTGAAACAAAATTCAAGTTAAATAAAAATATTATTAAACTTGAAAGGTGTTACAACAACTGTATCGATTACAAGGAATTAATCTCAAATTAATTATCACAAATCTAGAATAAATTCGACATGAACTTTTTCTATTTTTGTAATAAAAAGATTCAAATGCTAAACGCAATTTGAGATTAAGTTCTAGGGATTTTGATCCGCTAGATTGTTACACAAGAACAAGATAAATAATTCTAGTGGTTTGGATTTAACATTAACAAACTAGAAATTGATCTTGAATTTCTGCAGATAAAAGATGATATTTTTCAGAGGCGGCTGCTTTCTTTTGTTCTTGTCTTTCTGTTTGAATGAATGATTGATATGCTGCTTCTCTGCTTCTATTTAAATCAACAAAACCAATAGAATTGACTTGGCATGACAATCCTATAGCTGGCAAGACTTTCGGTAGGACAATTGAATGAACTAGCAAGACAATCTGAATGAACTAGCATGACAATCAGAATGAACTAGCATGACAATCAGAATGAACTAGCAAGACAATCATCCTCCTAGAGTAACTTTCGGTATGACAATGGAAAATGGCCTAGCATGACAATCGGTATGACAATCCTGATTGTCATGCTAGTTCATTTTCAATTGTCTTGCTGATTTAATGCTTGAATTTAATCCAATTAAGCTTCTGAAAATTCCTAAAATTCCTAGAATTAATTCAGAATTAATTAATCAATTAATTCAATTAATAAATAAATTATTCTTCGCAGATATAATTTATTTTCTTAATTAAATTAGATGACTTAATTAATTAATAGAGAATTAATTCTAGTCTTGAGCAGCAACCATTCTTCTGCAAATCTTCTGAAAATCACTGAAAATTATGAATCAATTCCACCACTTCAACGTTGACACTCGATGTACTGTCTGGTTCATGAGTGACTAACTTCCGTGACGTTTCTTCATGTCTTGACTCTGACACTTTGATTTTCTTCAGATTAAATCCTTGTAATTAATTGATACTCTGACGAGATCTCTGTCACTTGATTAAATCCACGATCTTGATTTATATCACTGAGGCATGATCAACTTCTTGAACTTCTTCCAGTGAATTACCTCCTCAAGTCTGTAGATGAACCTTGTTTCTGAATCCTTTGACAGATATTATTTTGCGAGATCTCTCTGACGGTCAATCCACTATTTACTTATTACATTCTTATTTGAGTTGAGTTGAATCCTCGAATATACAAATAGGCTATGACATATGACTTACAATGATCATATGAAGAATTCAAACAACAGTTGAACAGTGAAAGTTGACACACAGCCGTCGAGATGTATACAAACATACTGTGGAAGCCCATTAACTGGGTAATAGAGGACGAAAAACATCAAAGCTTAAGACTGATAGTTTTTATATTTGTTCAGTCTTTTTGACTTTGTAATCTTGGTATTATATAAACCAAGAGAGTAGCAAATAGAAAAATAACTGAGATAGCTGAGAAACACAAAAACAGAGAAATCTTTGTAAGCAGAATCATTAGCATTTCCTGTATTATCAGTAGTTCCTTTTGTAAGCAGCTGTGAGCATTCTTGCACACAGAGTCCTCGTGATATATTATATATATCTCTGGTGGAATTGTTTAAATCCACCAGAAAGTTTTTAAAGACTCTTGTTTTAATTACTTTTGTTTTAATTCAATTAAGTTTCTATTCCGCATTGTGCTAATCAAAACATTATATCTATATTCGAGTTGAACATTTTTATTTCGAGAAAAAGGTTCAAGAATTCCATTCAACCCCCCTTCTGTAATTTTGCTATATTTTTAAGGGACTAACAATTGGTATCAGAGAAAGCTCTTAATCTACAAAGAGTTTAAAGATCAAAACAATTCAGCAAGATGAACAAGAAAGATGTTGGAGTCAAGATTCATTTTCTTGATAAAGATAATTACCATCATTGGAAGGTAAAGATGCATCTTCATATGCTTTCTCAAGATGAGGCCTATGTGGACTGCATAGAAAGAGGCCCTCATGTTCCAATGAGAGCTGCAACAGGAAACGAGCCATCTGTTCCAAAGCCAAGGCATGAATGGTCTGATCCTGATATTGAACAAGTCAGGAAAGATAAAAAGGCCATGAACATTCTGTTCAATGGTGTTGATGCAGACATGTTTGATAACATCATCAACTGCAAAACTGCCAAGGAAGTTTGGGACACAATACAGATAATTTGTGATGGCACTGAGCAAGTAAGAGAAAATAAAATGCAGCTCCTGATTCAGCAATATGAGCATTTTCACAATGAAGAAAGTGAGTCACTCACTGACATTTTTTGTAGATTCCAAAAACTACTAAATGCTCTTAAGTTGCATGGAAGAGTCTATCAGACTAAAGACTTCAATCTGAAATTTCTCAGATCTCTTCCAAAGGAATGGAAACCAATGACAGTCTCATTAAGAAACTCACAAGATTATAAGGAGTTTACTTTGGAGAGACTGTATGGCATTCTGAAGACCTATGAGCTTGAGATAGAGCAGGATGAAAGAATGGAGAGAGGAAAGAAGAAAGGAGGATCCATTGCACTAGTTGCTGATCTGGAAAAGGAGAAGGAAATGAAGATGGAAGCTGTAGAATCAACTTGAAAGGTCTGTGAGAATAAGGGTAAGGGGCTAGCTGCAGAAAGTGAAGAATCATTGAGCCAAGATGACATGGAGGACATTGATGAGCACCTAGCATTTCTCTCAAGGAGATTTGCCAAGCTCAAGTTCAAGAAGAACTTTAGAGCAGCCAAGCCAAATAGAAACATGGTGGATAAGTCAAAATTCAAATGTTTCAAATGTGGCTTGGCAGGGCATTTTGCAAATGAGTGTAGAAAGTCAGTTTCCAGTAAGAAAAGGTTTGAGTCTGTGGATTATAAGAAAAAATACTTTGATCTACTCAAACAAAAGGAAAGGGCTTTTATTACACAAGAGAATGAATGGGCAGCAGATGGTGTGAATGAAGATGAAGATGTCAGCTATGTCAATCTAGCCCTAATGGCCAAGTCTGATGAAACAGAGACAAGTTCCTCAAGCAATCAGGTAATCACTACAAACCTTGCACATTTATCTAAAGCTGAGTGTAATGATGTCATAAATGACATGTCTACAGAATTGTATCATTTGCGTGTTACACTTAAGTCTCTCACTAAAGAAAATGCTAAAATCAAAGAAATCAACTTGTTTTTAAGTGAGAGGAATAATGTGCTTGAGTCTCAGTTTGTTGATTTTGAGAAACTAAAAATTGAGTGTAAGATTGCCAAGGAGGAATTAACTGAGTCCTTGAAAAAGGAAGAAATTTTGAAGAAGCAGCTCGAGCGTGAACAAGAGGTGATTAAAGCATGGAAAACATCCAGGGATGTTCATGCTCAAATCACCAAAGTTCAAGGAATTGAGTCTTTTTGTGATGAAGCCTGGAAGAAGAATAAAGAGAAACTAGAACCTATTTTCGTAGATGGGTTGTTGACAGATGTAGACTCAACGGATGATGAGGACTATCCGTCGGATAATAAAAAGTGTTATCCGTCGAATGATGAAAATCCTCATCCGTCGGCTGTAAGCAAACCCATTAGCAAAGCCAAATTAATCAAGCTAAATGAAAAGTATGGGTCTATTTCCAAGAACTTTGTTTTAGGAGAGTCAATTCAAGCTAAGAAAGGGAAAAAGGTTAATGTTGGTCACATGACTGTCAAACAGTTAAGTGACAGACTTGAGAAAATTGAGGTAAAAACAGAGACTAAAAGGAAAAATAATAGGAATGGTAAAGTAGGGATTAACAAACACAATAACTACACACCTGATAAATATGCTCCTAGAAAAATCTGTGTCAAGTGTGGTAGTGTAAATCATTTGTCTATTAATTGTAAATCTGCCATGCCTACTCCCATGTCTGTTCCGTCTCAATTTCCCAACATAAATGACATGCCTGTTAATGCTATGCCTACACAGAGTATGAATGCACAGTTTGCTAATATGTCATTTGCACCTAATCTATATTATGCTGCATACAATATGCCTCAAATGCCATTTAGCATGCCTTACTGGAATAACATGTTTGCACCAAGCATGTCATTTCCTGTTAGCCATAATATGCATGATAATTCTGTTGCATTAAATGGTTTCAAAGGGCCAACCCAAATGACTAAGGAAGAATCTGAAATTCCTAAGTCAAATGAGTTAAGACCTAAGAAACAGAAGAAGAAAGCTAACAAGGCAGGACCCAAGGAAACTTGGGTACCAAAATCAACTTGATTTAATTTTGATGTGCAGGGAAATAGAAGGAATATTTGGTACTTGGATAGTGGTTGTTTAAGACACATGACTGGTGATTCTACCCTACTCACAGAGTTTAAGGAGATAGCTGGCCCAAATATTACTTTTGGAGATGACAGCAAGGGTTATACTGTGGTATATGGCTTGATTTCAAAGGATAATGTCATCATTGAAGAGGTTGCCTTAGTGGATGGTCTCAAACACAATCTGTTGAGTATCAGCCAGCTTTGTGACACAGGCAACTCAGTAACCTTCAACAAAGAAGCCTGTGTTGTGACTAATAATCAAAATAACAAAGTGGTTCTCACTGGTGTGAGAAGAGGAAATGTGTACCTAGCTGACTTCAACTCAACTAAAGCAGAATCTGTAACTTGTCTTCTCAGTAAAGCAAGTCAAGATGAAAGTTGGCTATGGCACAAGAAGCTATCCCATTTAAACTTTAAGACCATGAATGAGCTGGTAAAGAAAGAACTAGTAAGAGGCATTCCTCTAGTGGAGTTTACAAAGGATGGACTGTGTCATGCCTGCCAAAAGGGGAAGCAGATCAAAGCATCATTCAGGAAGAAACTTGATTCAGCAATTGAAGAGCCTCTGCAACTGCTTCACATGGATCTGTTTGGACCAGTCAATGTATTGTCAATTTCAAAGAAAAGATTTTGCCTAGTAATTGTAGATGATTTTTCAAAGTTCTCTTGGACAAATTTCCTAAAGTCTAAAGATGAGGCTAGTGAAATCATCATCAATCACATAAGGCAAGTTAACAATCATCCTGATTTCAAAGTTAGAAGAATCAGGAGTGACAATGGAACTGAGTTCAAGAACTATGTCATGAGAGCATTTTGTGAGGAAAAAGGAATCTTACATGAGTTCTCAGCAACAAGGACTCCACAACAGAATGGAGTAGTGGAAAGGAAGAACATATCACTTATTGAAGCTGCAAGGACAATGCTTGAAGATTCAAAATTACCAACATATTTCTGGGCTGAAGCTGTAAACACTGCATGCTACACTCAGAACATCTCTCTGATTAATCAAGCAAGATGCATGACTCCTTATCAATTGTTCAAGAACAAGAAGCCAACTCTAAACTTTCTTCATGTCTTTGGCTGTAAATGCTATATTCTGAGAAATCAAACTGATCAAAATGGGAAGTTTGATGCTAAAGCAGATGAAGGAATTTTTGTTGGATATGCTGTTGGTAAAGCATATAGAGTCTACAATCTAAGAACCAACATTGTTGTGGAATCTATACATGTTGTGTTTGATGATAAAAAGATTAAAGGACTGAAAGATGGATATTACCATGAGAGCCTCAAATTCGACAATGTTGAGATGGTCAGTGATGAAAGTGATGATGAGAGTGATCAAGAAACAGTGTCTAAGGATAATGCAGACAAATCTACCACCAATGAAGCACAAAACTCAACATCCGTCGAGTTACATAATGCTTCATCCGTCGGAAGGCAATCTATGTTATCTGTCGGAAGACAACCTGCCTCATCCTTCGGTACTCAAAATTCACCATCCGTCGGGTTATCTAAAGGATGTCATGCTTATGTCATGCTATGATGTCATCTTCCCCTCCTTGTCCTCTTCTCATTGGTTGGGTGACATCATCCTCTCTAATCCCTTTGATTAACTTCCTAATTGTTTACCTAATGACCGCTGATCTGTTATACTGTTCGCTTAACTTTTGTTTTCGTTTATCGTTTGAGGGATCATACCCGGGATCTTATTACTTAGGTTCCCTTAACCTTTCTCAATATATTATATTCCTTTTATGATCCTCTCTTATAATCCTTAAATTTAAATCCTTTTTATCCTGTTACCTTATACTCAATTCTTTCTGTATCTAATGGATTTCCGGGAAAAATCAAAGTGTTCGGTATTGGATTCTGACGATCTTTACATACACTTATATACCATATAGAGTACTAATAAAATCTCTGAATATCCATAACAGAACCCCTACATAGTGTGGCATGAAAAGTTTTCTCATTCAGCTAAAACACTATTCATAAGGGTTACAAAAAGTTTAAAATTTTGGGGGTTATTACAGTCTCCCCTCCTTAAAAGGATTCCATCCCGGAATCAAATAGAAAACAAATAGGGGTACTTTTCTAGCATTGCGCTCTCTAGTTCCCAAGTTGATTCTTCTACATTATGATTCTGCCATAGTACTCTGACTAGCTTGATCACTTTGTTCCGAAGCACCTGCTCCTTCTTATCTATAATCCTTACTGGCTTCTCCATGTAAGTCAGATCTGGTTGCATATCCACCTGCTCGTACTCCACTATGTGTCTGGCATCCCGATGATACTTCCTTAGCATTGACACATGGAACACATTATGAACTTGTTGCAAGTTAGGGGGTAAGGCTAGCTCGTAAGCTAACTTTCCAATCCGTCTTAATATCTCAAAAGGTCCAATGTACCTTGGGCTTAGTTTTCCTTTCTTTCCGAACCTCATTAATCCCTTCCAAGGGGATACCTTTAGCAGTACTAAGTCCCCGACTTCATATTCCTTGTCCTTTCGGGCTAGGTCTGCATATTTCTTCTATCTGTCTTGGGCTGCTACAAGCCGTCCTCTGATAAGATCCACTATGTCTTTGGTTCTTTGGACCACTTCGGGTCCAAGCATCTTCCGCTCTCCTACTTCATCCCAGTATAAGGGAGATCAACACCTTCTTCCATACAGGGCCTTATATGGCGGCATTCCGATGCTAGCATGAAAGCTATTGTTATAAGAAAACTCGATCAACGGCAAGTGATCATCCCAACTACCTTTAAGGTCTATTGCACAGACTCTTAACATATCCTCTAGTGTCTGGATGGTCCTTTCACTCTGCCCATCCGTCTGGGGATGGTACGCGGTACTCATATTTAACTTGGTCCCCGCACATTCTTGAAAGCTCCTCCAAAATTTGGAGTTGAACCTGGGGTCTCGGTCTGAGACAATGGACGCTGGGACTCCATGTCGCGTCACTATTTCCTTAAGGTAAATGTCCACCAGTCTATCAACTGTGTATCTCTCATTGATAGGAATGAAATGGGCTGACTTTGTCAGTCGGTCTATAATTACCCATATGGCATCATGATTGGCTTTCGTCCTGGGCAAGCCTACAACAAAATCCATCGCTATCTGTTCCTATTTCCATTCGGGAATCTCCAGGGGTCGTAAAAGTCCACTGGGTCTCTGGTGCTCTGCCTTTACTCTTTGGCAAGTCAAACATTTGCTTACCCATTCTACTACGTCCCTCTTCAGGTTGGGCCACCAGTAATATTCCTTCAAATCCCTATACATCTTGGTACTTCCCGGGTGAATGGAATACCTTGAACTATGGCTTTCATCTAAAATCTCATCTTTAAGCTCTTGAACATTCGGAACCCAAATCCGGTATGAGTACCTCATTATCCCTTTATCATATTTCTCAGTATGGATCTCCTCTCCAGTCATTGACTTTCTGCCTTCATTCATTATTTTCTCTTGGCACAATCAGATCTTTTCCAATAACTCTGGCTACATTGAGATCTCAAAAAGCTTTTCAGTTCCGGTTCCGGTTACCTTTACTTCTATTTCCATTCTCTCAAAATCCCTTATCAATTCTTCCGAAGTCGTTATCATTCTGAGTCTTTCCTTTCTACTAAGGGCGTCAGCCACCACATTGGCTTTCCCCGGATGATAGAGAATCTCACAATCATAGTCCTTGATTAGTTCTAACCATCTCCTCTGGCGCATGTTGAGCTCTTTCTGCGTAAATATGTACTTGAGGCTCTTATGGTCTGTGAAAATCTCGCACTTCTCTCCATACAAGTAGTGCCTCCAAATTTTTAAGGCAAATACTATTGCTGCGAGCTCAAGGTCATGAGTAGGATATCTAATCTCGTATTTCTTCAGTTGTCTCGATGCATAGGCAATCACTTTACCATGCTGCATAAGCACACACCCTAATCCTTTGTGCGACGCGTCACTATATATCACAAAATCTCCTTTTCTGTACGGCAATTCCAACACCGGGGCCGTTACCAACCTTTTCTTTAATTCCTGAAAACTGTTCTCGCATTTCTCCGTCCATTCAAACTTCTCTGTCTTACGAGTAAGTCATGTCAAAGGGGCTGCGATCTTCGCAAAGTCCTGTACAAATCTACGATAGTAGCCGGCCAATCCTATGAAACTCCTTACCTCTGTGGGTGTGGTTGGCCTTTCCCAATTTGAGACCGCCTCTATCTTGGAGGGGTCGACCAATACTCCTTCTTTATTGATCACATGTCCTAAAAACTGTACTTCATTCCGCCAGAATTCACACTTCGAGAATTTGGCATACAACTGCTCCTCTCTGAGTATTCCTAGAGCTATCCTCAAATGCTCTGCATGTTCTGCCTCAGTCCTGGAGTAGATCAAAATATGATCGATAAAAACTATCACACACTTGTCCAAGTACTTCTTAAATACTCTATTCATTAAATCCATAAAAGCCGCTGGGGCGTTGGTTAATCCAAAGGACATTACCAAGAACTCATAATGCCCATACCTGGTACGAAACGCTGTCTTGGAAATATCTTCGGGTTTAATCTTTAGTTGGTGATATCCAGTTCTCAGGTCAATCTTGGAAAAATAAACAGCATCCTTTAGCTGGTCGAACAGATCGTCTATTCTAGGTAATGGGTACCTGTTCTTTATGGTTAGCTTGTTCAACTCTCGATAGTCGATGCACAACCTCATGCTCCCATCTTTCTTCTTAACAAATAAAACTGGTGCTCCCCATGGAGACACACTGGGTCTTATCATACCCTTATCCAAGAGTTCCTGCAATTGGATAGCTATTCCTTCATTTCTAAAGGGGCTAACCGGTAAGGTGCTTTTGAAACTGGCGCATCCCGGGAGCCAATTCAATAGCAAATTCAATCACTCTATCGAAGGTAATCCCGGAAGGTCTTGTGGGAATACATCTTCAAATTCGTTGACTACTGGAATATCTTGTAAGTTGGGCACCTCCTTCTGCGTGTCCACCACATAGGCTAGGTAGGCCTCATATCCTTTTCGTAGCATCCTTCTCGCCTGGGCCATAGTCAAAAATTTCTGCGTCTGCCTCTTTCCTCTAAATATAACTTCTTTCTTCCCTGGGATATTTAACTTAACTTTCTTCCCTTTACAGTCTATTTGAGCATCATTGCTAGATAGCCAGTCCATTCCCAAAATTACATCAAACTCCCCTAATTTAAAAGGGATCAGATCAACACTAAAAGATTGTTCCCCTATGCCTATCTCACAGGCTGGGTGAATCTGGTTAACAGGAATAATTTCATGATTGGCTATTTCTACTTGTAAGGGTTCTATCAAGGGTTCAGCTTTAAGTCTTAATTTACGCGCAAAGTCCCTTGATATAAAAGATTTAGTTGCTCCCGAATCAAATAAAACGTTTGCACTGACTGAATTTAGAGAAAGGGTACCTGCTATCACATCTGAGTCTTTCATAGCATCATGGACTGTCATGTTGAAAGTCCTCGCAGTAGGTGGCTTATTGGAGGCAGCCCTGCTGGCTCCTGAAGCTGCTGGTTTGTTCATTGGGCATTCCCTCTTCCAATGACCCGGGCATCCACACTGATGACAAGTGGTGGTTGGAATGACGGCAGGGGCTGATGAAGGGCATTTGTGAGAATAGTGACCTTCCCGACCGCACTTAAAGCAGGTTACTGGCTTTCCTTTACACTCCCCAGTGTGCATCCTTCCACAAGTGTTACAGGCTGGCAATGGGGGTCGAAACTGGTTGGAATAGGACATTCTTGACTTCTGGCCGCTCTGGCTCACACTCACGCTCATTGGCCGCTTAAACCCAGTGTTCTTTCCCGGTAGGGACACTGCTCCTCGACTAAATCTAGTTGGGAAGCTCCTTCCTGTGGAACCTCCACCCATGCTCATACTTTTCCTCTTTATTCCCTTCTTCTCCCTTTCCTTCTGCATCTGTTCACTTCCGGCTTCTACAATCATTGCCTTTTGCACCAGAGTGGCATAATCCGTAAGCTCAAGGATTGCCACCCTATTCTGAATCCACGGTTTCAGTCCCTGCTGAAACCTCCTAGCTTTCTTTTCCTCGGTGCTCACAAACTCCAGCACAAACTTTGATAACTCAGTAAATTTTGCTTCGTACTCTGCTACAGACAAGTTATTCTGCTTTAGCTCCAAGAACTTGAGCTCCATCTGGTTTTCCATAAACCTCGGGAAATACTTTCCCAGAAACAACTGACTGAATCTCTCCTAGGTTATAATAGCATCTGTCTCCATGTTTTTCTTGGTCTCACACCAGTAGTTAGCCTCTCCTTTCAGAAGGTAGGTAGCAAATACAGTCTTCTGTGCCTCATCGATACTCAGAATCTCAAAGGATTTCTCCATTTCCTTTAACCATGCCCTTGCCTCAACTGGGTCGGCTGATCCGTGGAACTCAGGGGGCTTAAGGGACTTAAAAACCCTGAAAGAGTTTGCCACAACATTGTTATTTCCTTGAGGGGGTGGGTTGGGTTGACGTTCCAAGTTCTGCCTTAGGAGTTGCATGAACTGGCCCATGGGATCCATGCCTGGGTTTGGTACTGGTTGCTCAACCTCAGTTTCTCCTTCTTCAGCCTCTATCTCAAATCCCTCAACATCATATGTTTCCTCTTCCTCTTCATACAGGGAGTCATCCTATTCCACATAATCCTCGTCTTCCTCTTCACTGTGTTCCTGGTTCCTATCATCCTGGTTATGGCTTCCCTGGTCCTCAGATCCAGGGTTCGCCCTAGTTCCAATCTTTCTTGGCGGCATGATACTGATAATAAAAAAAAATTATTGGGAAATTCAACGTTAGGTCACAATCAAACACAACATTGTGTCTTGCACAATTTTATAATGGGGAGAATGTATCTCGCAATTTTATTATTTTATGACAGTTCTAATAAGAAGTGCAGTAATAATAATGATAAAAATAGTGATCTCATCACTAAGGAACTGGACCGAAAGGAAACAAATATATACATAATGCGAGAAATACATAGTTTGATCTGGTCAAAAGTACAACAGTGCTACAACCATCTGTCCTAAAAGTGATACACAAAAGTCTATCTGTCTAGTCAGAAAAAGGGATGCTATATACAAGTCAACTATCCCGGAAAATTGGCTCTTACTAAGGCCTCGGCTAACTAGACAACTAGACTATTCCATCGTCAATCCTGAATCACACACCGGAGCGGGTCAGCTCCCATACCCTTTCCATCGCATGATGAAAGATATAGTCGGCCTGCCGCCTGGAGATCCTACCATGCATGTCCCCCTGGAGCGATCTGAGCCTCGCTCGGGATGTGAGCTCTATCCCCGTAAGCTCCCTCCTCAAGGATCGGGGTATAGAAGCCCTAGTCTCATAATCTCGGGTACGCCTACCCGCCCTCTCCGCATCCAACTCCCTCCTGGCCTCATCCAGTCGGGCCTCGGCAACAGCCACTCGGGTCCTCAATACATCCTAAACATAGCCGTGGGCTAACGAAGACTGCCTGTGGGCAGGGTCAAGAGGTGGTGAATCTGGAGCCGCTGGGGGTGCCTCCTCAGTCTGCCTAGGCTCGAAAGTATGGGTCTCTGAGCTGTCATCATAAGGGATCCAAGATAGTGGTGGAGGGGTAGGAGCTCTGACCACCGGAAGTGTGGGTAAAGGGGTACCAGCATACACTACCATAGGTCCTACACGCTCCTCAGCTACTGGGACCTCATCCGCGTCCTCCTCATCTGGAATAGCAATGACCTCTGTCTCTGACTCCTCTGAGGGGTCCTCCTCATCTGAAATAGCAATGACCTCCGTCTCTGACTCCTCTGAGGGGTCCTCCTCATCCTCCTCCATCTCAGGCTCCTCCTGATCCTCAACATCTAGCAGTGCCTCATCATGCTCACGCTCGAACATCTCAGGGTCCTCTATCTCAGGCGCCTACACATTAAATGAACTAAGTTACTATCATGATACTTATAAGGGTTCCCGTAAGGGTTTTAACTGTCAGCACTACTTTAAGTAGTCCGACCATGAACTTGGCAAGAGTTCTTATTATCTTTGTGAGTTTGTTATTATATCGTCGCATCATCTCTGAGGTTTATAACGCTTAGCTCTGATACCATTTCTGTAACACCCCCAGATCCGGGGTCAGGGATCCGGGTCGTCACGGTCTTTCTTTCCACAATATCACTTCACTTAATTAATAAATAACCTTATGCTGTGACCCCACACTAACACACACCACAACCCGTTATAGTCTCAGAGATGAAATTGAAATAAGTACAAGTCCTTGAATCCACAATTAAAAGTTATTACAACCCAAAATGATTACTTGATAAATTTACAGTTAATTGCCATTATCTGCACAAGTTATAATTATACATAATTGATTCTCAAAAGTAGAATGCCTGATCTATCAATAGATCTACCTCTGCAGCTATAGCAGCTACAACATCAACGGGAAGACGCGAGACGCTTCCCACGCGCTTGCGCTGGGTCTGCTGGAGTCTGGCCATCTTTCCTAACTATTGTTGTGTGATGAAGAAATAAAGCAAGAGTGAGCCTTACAGCTCGCAAGATAATATATAGTGATAACAATAATACAAGTATCTAAATGGATACTTACTAGAATCTTTTATCATGTGTAAGGTAATTACTTACTGGGTATAAGTTTTAAAAGAAGATGAAGTTACCAATTACTTCGCTACACTTATACCATTTTAGAATCTACTAGAACTACTACTGTTCCAAGTATAATAAGATTCAAGAGGTCATCCCATAGATGAGACCACAAATAAAACTTGGAAATATTTGATCTTTGAAATATTTTGAAAAGAAATGAAGTTACGAGATACTTCATTCAGTGGATACACCAATAAAACTATTTGACCCTGTCAATGCTTCGGCAACCACCCATTAGTAGCCTTTCGATCGAAATGCTACGGGTAGTGTTGCAGAATTATCCAAATGGATGATGAACTCATTACGGGAGTTTGACGCGCCAGGAAGACCACTTACGATGATCAGTCGTAGTAGTACAACCCCACCATTTTCTACATGTAGAGGAGAACCTGTCGGATTTACTTATCAACCGAACACTGAACTCCTAAGGAATGGACCGCCTTAGCGGAACTTCCAGGCCATTTGGGCCAATATAATAAGGCTGGGTCGGCGCTACTCGACCACTTACGCCACTCCTAGTTCAGATGAAATCCATGACTCTGAAACGTAAAGCTCGTCCCCACTTTCCCCAAGTAGAAACTTGTTGATACGGCTCCACCAAGAAGTCGTATCTAGTTGGAAAGGAAAACTCACCGATATTTCCCAGGCGATGCCTGTTAATGGATTAACTTGTTCCAAGAATTTTACTTCCCGAGTGTTGGGTAAGTAATCAAAAACTCTTTTATCAAGACAGCAACCTTGTTGCGAATATAAAATACATCACAGAGCCGGATCCCTCCGGTTTTGAGCGAGTATTTAAATCCCCTTTTTAAAAGGAAGATCTTAAATATAAAAATGAGTTTTGGGATCCGCTCTAACTTTTGAAATTCATTTTAAAGACTTGAAAACACTTTAAAGAGTGTTTGGAATAATGCTGATTTAATAAAGTAAATCAGTCTCAATATAAAGAAATATCTGAATATTATTATTTAAATAATATTCCCATAAAGAGTAATTGAGGTAGAAGTTGGAAAACTTATACTTGAAATGAATAGTAAATAATCAAAGATATACTTATACGAAAGTAATATCTTTATTTGAATATCAAAAGTAAGTTTGATTATTGAACATTATTCTTTAATAAATAAAGAATATTAATAAATAATAAGCGGAGTCATAATACCTCGAATGAATATTATAAATAATATTCATTAAATAAAATAAAGGAGTCATACATCCTCAAATGAATATCCAAGTAATATTCAATAAATAATATAAAGGAGTCATAAGTCCTCGAATGAATATTCAAGATAATATTCATTAATAAAATAAAGTTATCGAATAAACCTTATTCGATTAATAGCTTTGAAAACTATAACCATATATATATAAAAAAAAAATATATATATATAAAATCTACTCGGGATCCTCGACTCCCGGTTTTAGAAAATGTTTTCACCTTTGGGTCCCTATACTAAGGGTATATGCAAATTACCGATATTCTCTAGCATAGGTATTATCAACTGAACCAACAGATATATATGGCAAAAATACGAAACAGGCATGTATATGTACCATATCACATGCTACAATATATCGCAAGAATTTGCTAATATAACCATCATGCATCTATTACAAGATAATGCATATACAAGTGTATACATCACAACAACAGTATAACGGGTAGAAAACTTGCCTGAGCGACTGGGGGTGATAAAAGGCTCGGGACGAGTCTGGTAACCTATAAACAGCAAGTAAGTTGGAATTAAACCAAAGTCACTTGTAAATCTATACTTTAACTAACTTAGACTCTAACGCTTGTTTTGCGCTTACTGATTCTCTTAAGTCACTCGAGTACCCTCGGCTCCACCATTTTTAATAATTTAACCATTACGAGTTTTAAGGCGATTCCTTCGCGAGTGTCTTACCAACTGCCTAACACTCTTACCATAATTGTTTCATATACTAATTAACCCTTTTTGGTCTTTAACCTATGTTTCAAAGTACGGCGAGGGGAAAAGTTTCGTTCGCGAAAAGCCGTTACTTAAAATGGTCGTTTCTCCTAAACCGTACATCGGAATCAAACGAACTACATATCAAAACGAAGCTCGTAACATGAACTATCTAAAAATGGCAATGGTCATAATGTAGCAGGGAGTTCTCGGGTCCTAATGTTATGAAAAAAAGCAGTCTAAAGTAAATCGGACATTACGACGGCTATGTTTACGCGATTTCCCAACTTTAAACCAATTCAAAACAACCACAATTCAACCCCAGTTCACAATCCGATCAAAACTCCATCCATATTACTTTACAACAGCCCCAAATCAACTCATTATAATCAATTTACTTAATCCTAAAACTTGAATTTAAACTATACTACATTCTTTAATCAAATCATAAGATTTCAACATTCCAATCTCCACCATTCCAACCCAAACTCTTAAACAAACAAGTTTCAAGCTACTCTTTACTCTAACAACTAAAATCAACCTAATATACAATTTAAAGCTAGGGTTTGGAGATGATATACCTTCCTTGAAGTGGTGTGAGTAGCTAGGAAGCCTTAGGAAGCCTTGAGGAGTCTTAGGAAAGCTTGGATCTTAAAGGAAAAGCAAGAAAAATCAAGTTAAAAACCTTGAAATCACTATTCATTGTCTTCTTCATTGATTTTTGGAGAAGATAGAGAATGAATGGGATGCTTAAACTCATAATATAGCCATATCTATGCATAAGGAACACTAGGGAATTATCTTACCAATTTAGGAGGCTTGGATCTTGGATTTTGAAAATTCTTTCCTTTGAAATTGTAAAAAGCCGAAAGCAAGCTTTTGTTGAAGAGAAATAGATTTCTTTTGTTTTGATGAAATGATTTGTTTGGCTTGGTGGATGTAATTTTGTTTTTGTTTTGGTTAATTACCTTTTTAGCCTTAACTTTGTGTGGTTCTACTTCAACCACATCTCCTTCCTTCCCATATCATGCTTATGTCATGATATGATGTCATCTTCCCCTCCTTGTCCTCTTCTCATTGGTTGGGTGACATCATCCTCTCTAATCCCTTTGATTAACTTCCTAATTCTTTGCCTAATGACCGCTGATCTGTTATACTATTCGCTTAACTTTTGTTTTCGTTTATCGTTTGAGGGATCATACCCGGGATCTTATTACTTAGGTTCCCTTAACCTTTCTCAATATATTATATTCCTTTTATGATCCTCTCTTATAATCCTTTAATTTAAATCCTTTTTATCCTGTTACCTTATACTCAATTCTTTCCGTATCTAATGGATTTCCGGGAAAAATCAAAGTGTTCGGTATTGGATTCTGACGATCTTTACATACACTTATATACCATATAGAGTACTAATAAAATCTCAGAATATCCATAACAGAACCCCTACATAGTGTGGCATGAAAAGTTTTCTCATTCAGCTAAAACACTATTCATAAAGGTTACAAAAAGTTCAAAATTTTGGGGGTTATTACAAGTTTTAAGGCGATTCTTTCGTGAGTACCCTACCAACTGCCTAACCCACTTTACATAATTGTGTCATACTCCAATTAGTCATTTAAGGGCCTTAACCAAGGTTTCAAAGTAAGGCAAGGGGTAATGGATCGGTCGCGAAGCGCCGTTACTTAAAACGGTCATTTCTCCTAAACCGTACATCGGATTCAAGAGAACCACATATCAAAACGAAGCTCGTAACATGAACTACCTAATCATGGCAATGGTTAAAACCTAACAGTGAGTTCACGGGTCCTGATGTTAAGAACAAAAGCAGTCTATGGTAAATCGGGCATTACAACGGCTATGTTTACGCGATTACCAAATTTGTACAACTCCAAATCAATCCACAATCAATCCCACAATCATTACTACAACCAAACTCCATCCATACTCTACTACAACAACCCCAACATCTCAAGTTTTCCAATTTATACTACCCTAAATCATGAACTAAAAGCTTATACTTAAGTTCATTAACTAATAATCAAGATTTACCACTCCAAAAACATTACAAAACCAACCAATCTCTAAATATTCAATAACCATGCTTCTCATGAACTATACTACTCATAACAAGCTCTTAACATTAAATAATAATGCTAGGTCAAGAGATTATACCTTCCTTGAGAGTAGGAGTAACTAATGAGCTTGAAACAACCTTGGAAAATCCTTACTATAGCTTTATCTAAACAAAAAACACAAGATCAAACTTTCAAGTTCTTGAAAAACACTATTCACTCTCTTCTTCCATGAATTATTGGAAGAGATTGTGAAGGAATTTGAAGCTTAGATTCATAGGATATCTATATCTATGTACAAGGAACCTTAGATAATTACCTCACTAATTAACAAGGCTTGGAACTTGAATTTGAATTTTTTCTTCTTTGAAAAAGAGATGTAGCCGAGAGCCTCTTGTTGGAAAGGTGAAGTCAACTTTGTGTTTTGTGTTTTTGATTTGTTTTGCTTGGTTGTTTTGTTTTTGTTTTGATTAATTAACCTTTTAACCATGGTAAAATTTGTGTGGCTTGTAATTAACCAACAATTCCTTCCCTTTTGGTCATGCTTATGTCATCCTCCTATGTCATCTTCCCACACTTGTCCTCTTCTTGTTGGTGTGATAACATCATCATCACTAACCTCTTTGATTAACTCCTAATTACTTAGCTAATGATCGCTGATCTGTTATACAGTTCGCTAAACTTTCATTTTCGTTTATTGTTTGAGGGATCATACCCGTGATCTTATTACTTGGGTTCCCTTAACCTTTCTCAATACATTATATTCCTTGAATTTAAATCCTTTTTATCTTGTTACCTTATACTCAATTCTTTCGGTATCTGGTGGATTTTCGGGAAAAATCAAAGTGTTCGAATTTGGATTCTGACGATCTTTACATACACGTATATACCATATAGAGTACTAATAAGATCTCAGAATAACAATAAAAGAACCTCTACAAAGTGTGTCATGAAAAGTTTTCTTATTCAGCATAATCAGCAAAATCACTATTCATAAGGGTTACAAAAAGTCCAAAATTTTGGGGTTATTACAAATATGGAGTTCCATACAATTCAAATTATGAACTTCTCGACAACTCAGAACTAAAACAATTTAATTCAATAAATAATTTCAGTAAGATACTTTTGATTTAAAATCAATTCTAATTTAATGTTGATTCTTCAATATAAATTAGAATAATTTGGACCAAAAGGATAAACTGGAATTTGTAAAATATCTCGATAAGTCACTATCTAGTTCTTGATAAGAGTCAGGAAAGGGGCATCTTGACATGAGTTCTTTTATAGGTCATGTGACTTCTCTACAAGTAATTTTTAATCGTTCACTCTTCTCTTGTCGATAAGTCACATCTCTACCTTATAAATACCCAGACATCTCGACATTACCCCTCTTTACGCTTTTGAGATCTCAATTGACCTAATTTATATGATTTTTCACCATTCTCAATTTTTTCAAGCTTTCACTCTCTCAAAAAATTTACCCACTCAAATTCATAACTCTCTCTAATAGCTTCCAACACAAACACTATCAAGGCAACCATCCCAAATGAGGTTACAAACTTTCTACCTTTTTTTCATCCATCACAGGCACCTGACAATTTCAAGTGCTTTGTGAAATTTTTGGTTGATTCTTATCTTGCAAGGGCACTAACAACAAACCATGTGTTGTAATTGGATCTATTGAATGAGTTCTGGAACAATGTTGTAATTTTCTCTCATGAAGATGACAATCAAGTAATAACAATGGTGGTAAACTGCAAAATCAAAGGGGTTGCAGTGGAATTCAATGATGTTGATCTAAACAAGGCACTGGGCATCCCTATAGAGAAGATGGGTGCATCTCCTAGCTCTGAAGAAATCTCAGAATTTATGGACTTCATTCATTATACAGACAAGATTGATTTGGCCAGGCTCAACAAGAAGCACATGAGAAAAGAATGGTCATTTATGTTTGACATAGTGATTAGAGCCTTCACAAGTAGGAAGACAGACTTTGACAATATCTCCAATATGGTGCAGAAGCTTGTCTACTCCATGGAATATGACAAGTAAATTGATGTGGGAAGCCTCATTCTAGGAGAGCTCAACACAAGGCTCACACTACCTTTGGTAAGTAGGGTTAAAGAAATCTTTTTCTTCATGTTTATTATGTCTGCTTTAAAATCTAAGGTGCATGACATACACATAACTGAAGGAATAGATATCAATGAAATAGACATGTGTAAACAAGTGTCCAAAATTCTATTTGGCTCACTTAACACAAAAATCAGGTAAAGGTAAGTCTGAATGTCACTAACTTTATGTTGGAGAAATTCAAGACTTACCCTTACCACATGCCTCACATGAGAAGCACTTTAATCTCTAGTTCAACTATAGCACCTAGTCTGGCAGTAGCACAAATGCAGGAACACCCACAGGAGCCTAGCACAGTTGTAGCCACTTCTTCACAACCGTTAGCTAGTAGTCAGCAAACTGCTTCATCCTCTCAAAATGATGGAGCTAGTAAAAAGAAGAGAAAGCAAACAACCTTAGTAATAGTTAGTGAGAGTGGTGAGGATCAAACAGGAATAATGTCACCCTTCGTCAAGAAACCAAAGAAGCAAAAGCAAACTGTTGGGTAATGAATACAACACAGAGGAGGGGGATGAATGTGTTTTAGAAAATTTTAATGGCTTTTTGAACTTTTAAGAATGGTGAACAAAGTAATTTGTATAGTGGAGATAATGTGCTTTAACGGAATAATTAAAACATGCACATGAACATACTTATTTTTTAAAACTCACTTAATTTTATATTAAAATCAAGCTAGTATTTTGCTACAAATTTCTGGGTTCTTATTATGTTAAGAACTCAGCTTCTCTCTTGAGAGTTACAAGATATTTCAGATCTATTTGTTACTTCTTAAAACAAAGCATCCAGTGTTTACTTTATAGAACAGTAAACACTGGTTTTTACACAGCATGCAACGGCAGGTACTAAACCCTACTTTTGGATAACTAGATCTTTCTATTTCTGGCTTAGTGTATCTTTGCAAATCATGCATGTCTGTGACTTTAATATATTTCAGATCTATTTGTTACTTCTTAAAATAAAGCATCCAGTGTTTACTTTATAGAACAGTAAACACTGGTTTTTACACAGCATGCAACGGCATGTACTAAACCCTACTTTTGGATAAATAGATCTTTCTATTTCTGGCTTAGTGTATCTTTGCAAATCATGCATGTCTGTGACTTTAATTTTTCAGTTAATCTTTGCCTTTGATCTTGTACTCTTCAAGCTGCTTTTGTAGACTTTTCAAATCAGTGATTGATTTGTTTGGTGATTGGTAATATTGGATATTACTGATCTAGATTCTGTACTTGAGGTTTGCATCGAGATCTCCAGTTAGTCATGTAGAGAACTCGACATCTCGATAAGTATAATGACTTATCGAGATCTCTAATTACTCTGTAGTTGTTTGGCTCATCGAAGTCTCTTAGTTCTCTATAAGAGAATTTGGCTTGTCGAGATCTCTCATCTTCATGTCTTCACTTTGGCTTATCGATGTCAAATTGACTGATCGATATCTCAGAGATCTCTAGTGATATCTTGACTTGTCAATATCTCAGAGATCTATAGTAAAGAAATGACTTGTCGATATCTTCAATCTTCATGTCTTCAATTTAGTTTATCGATATCTCTGAGTTCTCTAGTAGCTTTTCTTGACTTCTCGACAAGTCATTCTGGAGTTCTCGAATGACTTCTCTATAACACATAATATGTGACTTGTAGATTTCTTGACTTAGAATGTTTTTCCCAAAATAGATTTATTCAACTCTAAGCTTCTTCACACTTTCTCTGAGGCATAATCTTCTTTCAGAGTTTATTCTTAGGCTTGAAACTGTTTACTAGAAAAATACTCCAGTCCAATCTAATTAGACTTTTACAGACTTAAGTGATACAATATAAAATGCAAACTTAGATTATCATACAGCTTACTTAGGGTTGTCAATTTGACTTAGTCTTGTTATAGTACAGACATGTCTTGCACAACAATCTCCCCCAATTTGTGAGAAGATTGCTTATCACAAATTCATGCCTGTTAACAGGACTAACCCCAAGTTATAATGGAAAATTAGAATTATACATACAAATTGACACAAATATAACATTCATACATTAGGTGATTTCTTGAGTTTAACAGATACACACATTAGACAAATGTTTCATCTTCTATTTCTTCTCTAATGAGGTCCTTTAAATTTACAAGTATCTCCAGTTCCTCTATGATTGGTGTTCCTCTTAAAGCTTCCACAAGTTTGAGTTTTTCATGTATTGAATAACTACTCAGTAAATCAATCCTAAATCTTGAGAATGTGCCAGCTTTGACATATAGAAATTTTCCATCTATGGTAACTCTACTCATCCCCTTTTCCTTGAGATCTTCAGATTTTTAAATAAACATTTCTATCTCCTCATCATACTTTCTCTTCCTCTCATCACTTTCAGCCTTGTTCCTTGCTCTTCTTTCTTCCCTTTCTACCAACCATTCAGCCAAAAAAGATTTCCATGCCTTAGTTGCAGTATCGTTATCCTTCAGTACACCTTCAATATGCCTTCCTGGGACCATAAAAGACTTACCCAGTAATAGTATCGTCTATCACTCTTTTTATTTCTGTGGGAGAGAAGGTGTCCATTAAGTTGTGTTAGGGCGAAAACACGCGCTAAAATTACACGCAAGTATATGCTTTCGCAAGTAGTATAAGATATAAATCAGATTCGTATCCACAGAGACTCTTTTTAGTTAACTTAAGGTTATGCACCTATGCAACAATGGTATGGCTATCGCTCAATGCTAAGACAATAACAAGTTGAGATGTTTATAACTAAGATTAAATTAACATGCAATTAAATAAGAAT